>NC_045453.1:39893869-39944687 GCF_002776525.5 Piliocolobus tephrosceles
AGAAAGAAAGAAAGAAAGAAAGAAAGAAAGAAAGAAAGAAAGAAAGAAAGAAAGAAAGAAAGAAAAGAAAGAAAGAAAAGATGTCAATGATAGCATAAAAGAGATAAAGAATTTTTTTTTTTTTGTAAGTGGGGAGATAGGCTATTATTGATGGAGTGGCTAGGCTAGGTGTCTCTAAGGGTTTAATATTTGAGTAGAGAACTAACTCCACCTTTAGTTGAGAAAACTGAGGTTTAGGGAGTGACATGTCTAAGGTCATACTGTGATAGTTGAAATTGGCTGCCAAGCCGTTTCACCAAAGTCCCAACCTACAAAAGCTATCCTGAGACCTAGGAGGGTGGAGAGGGACAGATAGGTAGAGGTTCAAGCTATCTCTTGTAATGAAGGAAAGGGAGAATTTTCTCCTCTCAGTGTCTTCAGAGAACATGTCTCTTAATAATTTACTGCTCATGTTTAAGATCAGGAAGCACTCACAAGTTTCAAATCTTGAAAGAATTGATCATTTAACAGTAAGCTTACCTGCTATTAAAAACAGGAAGGAGAAGGAGGAGGAGCAGGGAAAGGAGCAGAAATCAATACTTGTCTTGGATACCAGACCTCACAATTGAGCTGATGGAAGAAGTGCTCCCATTGGCCAAGGTAACGGGTGTAATATGAACACCGACTTCCTCTCCATATGCCATATTCTGGTATTTGTGGCCTCAAATGTTAGCACAAGAGAAGTCCTTTAAATTTCCAAGCTTCCTGGTTATATGATATTGATTAGGTTTTTTATATTTTATGTCCTGTAATTTCATTTTCAGGCTCATAAACTATATAACACCAAACCAAGGCTGTTTCATAGATGAGACTTTTCAAAACCTTAAAAATAATCCTGGCTTTTTATTCAGCATCATTTTCCACTAGCTATACCATCTCATGTTGAAAAATCTTTTCAGATGGTTTTGTTGGACGCTTTCTTCAGCTCCTGCATGGCCTATGCATGTCCATCTGGAGTTCAGGCTTCCCATCCCATCGCCCATTGATAAGTTAAGTGAGGACACACCAGGTCTGTTTTGAGTTTATAAATAAATGTGTGAAGCAAGTTCAATTCATTAACAACTTGTGCTGGACTTTAATTTTTACGAGCATTGGATGTTTTGTTTGCCTTTCCCCACCAGGGAGAATCACATTTCAGAAAGTGAAAGAGAGAGAGAGGAAAAAACAGGCCCAAGAGGCCAGCTCTTCCTATGGAGAACGGGCTTGTGCTCTTCATAGTGACATTTGCCAACCCCTGTAAATGCTACCTCAAGCAAATCAGGAGACACTGTAAATGCTACCTCAAGCAAATCAGGAGACACCAGCAGATAGCTTATGGGTAGAGGTAGGCTAGGAGAGGCTAGTGCCTGAGGAGGAGGGAAAGGGAGTTTTCCTATCTGCACTTCTATTTGTTGTTAGCTCCTGTATCCACGTGGTGCAAGGGTAATATTCTGTGGTTTCTCCCAGGTCAACCCCCTGGGCTCCTGGGCCATCAGCAGGGTCCCTGAGAGATCCAGCCCTGGGCCTCACGTGGTCGTGGTTACACACTTTCCCAGGTGTGCAGAGAGATATCTGTATCCCACTAGGAGTGGGACACCTGG
Organism: Piliocolobus tephrosceles; assembly: GCF_002776525.5. Lineage (NCBI taxonomy): Eukaryota > Metazoa > Chordata > Mammalia > Primates > Cercopithecidae > Piliocolobus > Piliocolobus tephrosceles. Next base: position 39,895,489 of record NC_045453.1, read on the forward strand.
TCTAGACTGCTCAGCCATTGAACAGAGACCAGAGGCAAAGTCCTGTCTTTCAGGTTCTGCTCTCACCCTTGAGAAAGACTTGTCTCTGAGGTTTCAGCAAACCAGGGGGATCCCAACCTCCAGGAAGGCAACAGAAGCTGCCTGCTCCCTGGCATGCGGAGCCTCCGAGCCCTCCGCTGATGACATATGAGCTGCTGACAGTACTGCCAATGTCTGAATTAAAGTTTATGTACTGACACACGGGCGAAGAGAGAATTTTAGAGTTAGGATGTGAAAGTTCTTTTTCTTTCCACATTGGAGGTAATTACAGGCAAGTCCTGCTCACAGCAGCCAGGAGGGACCAGCGCAAGCAGTGCTGTTTACTGCAGTTCCAGATGAACTTCTTGCTGAGAGCTCTTCATTTTCATAATGGATGTAACTAAATCAATTAGCAAACAGAATCCAAATCGTGCCTGTTACTCAGGCTGAGGAATTGTGCTTGACCGGTCCTCCCCCAACTCCTTATCCAAGCTATCCTGGGATCTGATTTGTTATCACTTCCTATTTGCCCCATGTTTTTGGCCTCCCTGCAGCTTTCCTGTCGTTTCTGCACCTGTCCTCCCTGAGGACTGGAATGGCCTCCTACTGGTGTGTCTGTCCATTGTCTGTCCACGGGGAGCTTTAAAGTAGAAATATCTAAGTCCACCCCAGTGATTCAATATAATCGGTCTCAGGTGTGACCTGGGCAGTTTTAAAAAATCCACCTAGTGATTGAAATGCACAGCCAGGGTTAGGAACCATGGAACTAGAACCCACATCCCTGTTTTCAGTTGGTGCCTCCTCCACCAACCAAACTGTGAGAGTCTTGTTTAATGTTACCTCCTCCAGGAGCCTTCCAGCTCGCCCAGACCAAACCTGTTTCCAAATCCTGCTTTTCATGTTCCTTCTTACAACATTGCAATTGAATATTCACAAATGCCATTTGTTGTTTAATAGTGATTTTTGTCGGGGATCACACCCACCATGTTAAGTGCTGGAGTTTTCTATGGCCCGCAGAGCACCCAGCACATGGTGGGCATTGTGCAGGAGGATGCAGCCTATCCCGGGTAGCAGAGGCTGAAGACTCGCTTTGTAGCCTTGTCCTGGGACATGTCTCTTTTCTTTTTTTTTTTGAGACGGAGTCTCGCTCTGTCGCCCAGGCTGGAGTGCAGTGGCCGGATCTCAGCTCACTGCAAGCTCCGCCTCCCGGGTTTACGCCATTCTCCTGCCTCAGCCTCCGGAGTAGCTGGGACTACAGGTGCCGCCACCTCGCCCGGCTAGTTTTTGTATTTTTATTTTTATTTTTTTTAGTAGAGATGGGGTTTCACCGTGTTAGCCAGGATGGTCTCGATCTCCTGACCTCGTGATCCCCCCGTCTCGGCCTCCCAAAGTGCTGGGATTACAGGCTTGAGCCACCGCGCCCGGCCGTCCTGGGGCATGTTTCTAAGTAACAGAAAGACACTTGTGGGCTATGTGACCATGAACAGGTTATTTGTGAAACTGGAGTTGAGGACAGGGAAAGAACTATGAAGGGAGGAAGGTCTGGGCAAGGAGGAAGAGGAGGCTGAACCACCTGCTAGTGAGATGATGCACTGGAAAGAGGGTAAACTTAGAACCATAAGATATGAGTCCAAGGAGCAGCAGCCACAGTGCACTTGCTTTAATATGAAAATGACATTTCAATATTGAGTAATAGTGGCTGCTCCAGAAAATGTGTCTTGTCTCTACCCCATATATAGCACATTGATTGGCACTGCATCCATTTTCAACAGGCATGCTCTTTAAAGACTGTACATTCCACAGGGCTGCTAAGGTGCGCAGGGAAAAGGAGTGGGCTGCTTTTCAAGGGGCAGCTGGAATTGTAATTTAAATTTGAAGCTCTACACTCAGAAAGACCTGGGTTCAAATCTTGTCTCCACCAGACACTTCCTGTTGGCTTTGAGCAAATTACTTAATCCTTTTAAGCATCTGCTTTCTTTCTCATCCATAAATTGAACAATTCTAGCAGCTCTCCTGGAGAGCTCCTTGGGAGAATTCTTTGAATCGGCCCCCTTAAAAGGACTTTATCCCACTGCCTGGCACGTAGTAAATCTTCAATAAATGTTTAGCAGTTTAAAACAGGGAAAAGCCAAATCAAAGCACAACAGCTTTTTAAAATTCTGATGTGGTTGATCATGGCAGCAGGCAAGTACAGCTGGGAGGTACGAGCCAATGTTCCTGGTCATGTTTCTGATTAGGAATGGCAGTTCTGCTATCGCAGTTCAAAGGAGAGCGAATCTAGGGGTGTGGTCTCCAGCCTGCCAGTCTTCTTTCTCTGGATCCCGCCTTGAAGGGGTCCAAATAGATCAAAAGGAATGTCTCTTGCAGCATTCTATGAAATCTCTTGACTCCCTTTGTTTCTTCCCATCTTCTGTCTTTTATCTCTGCTCCCACCTTTCAGCAGCCCTGCACGCAGGGGAAGGATGCTCCCTGTCAGTTGATTCAGAGGCTGCAAGACACAGTCTGCAAGATGTAAATATTCTGGATTCAAAGCAGGCTAACGTTATATTTAAAGTGAAAAGTCAGTTATTTTGGAAGGAAAAACCAAACTCATTTACATATTGTGCTTACAGACACCAACATTTAGACTCTTTCTAACTACAAAGTTTATCTGTGTAGTTATCACCTGCACTATACCATTTAAGCAGGGAGAAAAGGGGCCAAATTCCAGATGCAAGTATTTTGAGGGAGGTATCACAGCACTTGTGCCACCCTTTCTGTAGCAAATGCCAGGAGCATGACCCGTGGGAATTAGAGAGCATGAATATTGTGTTCAGGAGAGCATATATGTGCTTGTGTGTCTGTGTCTGCATGTGTGCAAGTATGCATGTATGAGTGAATGTGTGCATGCATATGCATGTGTGTGCATTTCTGTAGGTGAGTGCGTAATATGCATGGCTATGTTAGGCAGGCCTGTGTTAGGCCTGGGTTGCCCCAGACACACAACCTGAGGCCCAGATTCAAGAGCAAGGAGTTTAGTTGAAAGATAACCCCAGACATTTCTGATCAGAGAGAGAGAATCCTGTGAGATAGGGCAGAAAGCTACAAAAGGTCTGGCAAAAAGCACTGTGGGTAGTGGAAGCTCAGTTCCTGTGGGGAGCTTTGGGAGACAATGTAGACTACACTAAAGAGTGGTATTTCTAGGACTGGGTGTGGTGGCTCATACCCGTAATCCCAACACTTCGGGAGGCCGAGGCAGGTAGATCACCTAAGGTCAGGAGTTGGAGACCAACCTGGCCAACATGGTAAAACCCGTCTCTTCTAAAAACATAAAAATTAGCTGGGCATGATGGTGGGTGCCTGTAATCACAGCTATGCTACTTGGGAGGCTGAGACAGGAGAATCGTTTGAACCTGGGAGGTGGAGGTTGCGGTGAGCCGCATTCACTCCATTGCACTCCAGCCTGGGCGACAAGAGGGAAACTCCATCTCAAACTAACAAACAAACAAAAAGGTGATATTTCTCTATAAACTTTCTGTTTGTCATTGCCTTGTGGCTTAGAAATAAGCCTCCAGGCAGAGACCCAGGCCATAGCAGCCATCCCTCTTCAGCATGTAGAAGTGAGTACCCAGGGGAAGCAGCATCTTCTACAAGGTTCAGGTAGATGTCTTGTGAGTTGAGTGCCACCCAAATGTTTCCTAGAAATATGCAAAAATAGTAACAAAGAGAAGACATCTGGCCCTGCAAATGGGACAGATAGATAATGTGCACAGAATGAGACTGCCTGGGTCTTTCCTGTGTCAGTAATCTGCCTTTATTCTTCTTAATCCAGACTCCTTTTGATTCCTGAGTCCATCGGATATGTAACTCTGGTTTTGTAGCTTAAAAAAAAACCAAAAAAACAAAAAAAAACAAAACTCCCAATTTAACGTCATAGTGGGGAGTAGCCTTACTTTGTGCTGAATGCTATCAAGTTGTTTTTGCTTTGTTTTGTTTCTGCTTTTGAAACCAAGACTTCATAACCAAAGCCTTCAAAAAGAAATACCAGCAGATCACAGGGAGAGAACAGGAGGGAGACCTCAGTGGCCACGAGGGACAGGAAGTGCAGCTTCCCCAAGGACTGCTCCGGTGGGGCCTGTGCGGTGGCCTCCCAGGGCCCTGCAGACTCATATTACCCGCCGCCCCCCACTGCCCCCCAGCAGCTGCACTCACCGCCTGTACTGCCCTGGCCGACTTGAAGATGTTGCCCTCCATTCCACGACTTGCTATGGTTTGATCTGCAGTTTCGTACTATTAGCCTTTCTAAGTCTTGCATGAAATAAAGCCAGATGAGTTTCCTTAACTCTTCACAAGAGTTTGTGGGGGAAACAATGTTTACTTATATTTTTCTAGGATTTGAGGAAGATTTAATAGATTTCTTTTTGTAATTAACATACAGTAAAATTGACTTCTTTTTGGTGTACAGTTCCATGAGCATAAACGCACGTAAAGATCCCTATAACCCCTAGCACAACTAGAATGTGGCATAACAACTTTTAAACACTTCTTCTATCTCAGATAAACAGGTATTGTTTTCCTTTTCATTTGTTTTATCATACTTTAGGAAAATATCTAACTAGCATAATGAGCCTGTCTTTGTCCTGATCTTACCACTTAGGAACCTAATAAATATAGTTAAAGTAAAAACTAATAAACAAAAGTATAAGCATGATTTAGATGTGGTAACATTTATGGACATGGGAGACAAGCGAGTGAACTCTTGGAAGTGACATTCTCTCCACCTTGTCCAAAGTCAAAATGATCCAGCCCGTGCTAGCGGTGGTCTGGGTTGGGGAGTTGTGGGGATGAGAGGTGCTCCCTTCTGGGACGGCGGGAGTTTAGTATGTCGGAGTCAGATGGCTGATAAACCTGTGCACCCAGCTTCAGTTCCAGAGGAAACCAATGAAAATTGGGACACAACGTGTTGCAGAATGAGACACAGCCGCCAACAAGGGCTGCTTCAGCAGCACCTCTCATGCAAAACCAGGTTTTTATGTGACTTGAAAAGCATGACACTAACAGAAAGCATCATTCATCTTATGAGTTATGGTTGGCTGTAAAATAGAATGAAGAATTATTTTCCTTTGAAAGACAAAATGTTTATCTTCTAATTCTTTGGTACTCTTTCTTTTGGCCTTTTAAATTCAAATTCCCATCCTTCCTTCACCGAAGCTTTACATTTAAAATTCTAATTTAAAATAAGAAGAAAGTTGAGGCTTTCTGTTTTTACTGTCTTTGACTGAAATGGTCCACATCAGAAATATTGAATGATTGAGCCACATTTCCTCAGGCTGTGATATTAAAAAAAAAAATTCAGCTGGTCAAACTCCATCTGTTGTTGCTCTATTACTTGTAGGAAGTTCTGCAAAGCAAATGGAGAAAGCTTTAAGCCAAAAGACATGAGGGCTGTGCTCAACCCAGCTTGGCCACTGAATTCTCTTTTGTCCTTATGAAAGTCCCTGCTTAGGCCAGCATTGCACTTTCCTGGTCTGTAGAATGAAGATTGGACTAGATAATTTTTTAAAGATCTTTTCCATCTCTAAGAGTGCACGATCATGTATTATGCTCAGACTCTTTGCTTTCTTGCTTCCAGTGTTAAATAGCAGGAACCATTTGTGAGTCACTTTCTGCATAGAGAACTGTGGAGTATGCCTTATGTGCGTGACTCATTTAGTCCTCAGTGTTAGCCTGCAAAAGAGGCATTCTTTCCTCTAGTTTGAAATGGAGAAATTAAGGCTCTGAGAAGTTAAGTTGGACCCTCTAAATCATATACCCCTTAAGGGATGAGGGCAGATGGAATTAAAGCCCAGGACACATGTTTATATCCACTCTGCTTACTGCCACTCCTTGCCTTTCAAGGACACATATCATAAAGGAAATGACATTCCAAGGCCAGGGACCCCAAGATCGCTAATTTTTCTAAGGTGCCACAGGCAACTAATGTACTTTGGGTTTAGAATGAACTCCTTGGGAGTAGCCCCCACATGAGGGGGAAATTATTCCAAGTTGATATGCTCCGTGTGCAAATGTCACGTCCACAGCCTCTTCCCCAAGGGAGCAGCTCTCTGAACCTTCAGTTGACTAAAAATCCAAGGGGAATGGTTGGTACTTGGGTTTGTTCAGTTTGGGAATCAGGTAAAAGGAACAAAAAGACCAAGGACTGTTTCACAAATAGAAAGCATTCAAGTGGGACAGAGCCTTCATTCTCCCATACATACTGTCAGGAACGAATGGGGAATGGATTGCACGGGGCAGCCTCTTTGCCAAGTTCCCTCTGACTCCCACCGTCTGAGAAGGGTTTGCACTAACTCTCAACACAGAACATGGAGAATCAGGGAATGAAGTGTTCCCACTGAGTGTTCTTGGGAATGAGGTTAGCTGGTACATTTTTGCTGTTGTTTCAACACCTGCTGTTAATGTGATTCGAGCCCAAATATATTCATTCAGGTTATGAGAAACATAAATATAATTCCATTTTTATAAAGGAGAATATAGACATACACCATATTTTATTGGCATTTATAAAATGCCATCAATTATTAAAAGAATTATAATTTTATGTGCTACTAAAGGAAAAATGCTAGCAATTAAATTTGATACAATTATTTCTTATTACTTAGAATTTTTATTTTATAATTAGTGAGTTTTTAAAGATTTTTTTAGACATAGATTTTGTCATATATCACTTTTTGATGTATGGACAAGTGTAAATATAAGTTAATTAAATAGGTTGATGCTTTTTGAAAACCTGTTTGCCTTCTGAGTTTGACTTTTCTGAATCACTTTTTGACTCAGAGACGTGAATGTTCTCGTGCGGTTGGTTGGTTTGTTTTCCACACAGTATCATCCCCTGTGCCACTGAGAACACTGGGGAGACAGCATTTCTTCAAAGAATCTTTCATTCTTGTCTTCAATTTCTCTTCTAACCAAAGACATTTATTCTACAACTTTGCAGAGCATGTTCAGGAATGATGATTGTATCTTTACTACTGCCTGACTGACCAGAATTGTAGAATGCATTCCAATTTCAGAGGTAGTAAATGACTTTCAAAAATGAGCACTGACACAGCATGTAGGAGTGTAAATAACTTGGCAGAGTCTTTCTCTATGACAATCTGTCCCATCAAGTGCCCTAAAACATCTGGAGCTCCTGTTTTCCTTGAAGATCTGATGACTCAACCTCACTCTAGCACTTTACACTATTATCTTCCTGATCTGGTCCCCACTCCAATTCTTTTATCCAGACCTTTGCACATGCTTCATTTTGCTAGAATAATGTCCCTTCCTCCCACCCACCCTCAACTCACAGAGACTTCTGTTGCCTCCCCAATACCCATTTGTCATTAACTGTGATGCCTTACCCTGGAGTCCTACCTCATTTCCAATGCCTGGAATGGATGCCTCTCCTACTGCTCACATTCCTCCATAACACTACGATGTGATTGGTCAATGACCTGTCTTATTCACCACTGGTCAAGTAGGCCCCGACAGAGAAAGTATTCAGCATGTTTGTCTACCATGATGGCACACAGGGTGCAGGCTCTCAAAAATATTTATTAACAATTTTAGATGTCATTTGTGATGTTTTAAAGTATTTGTTTTAAATATATGTGAGCATAATAAATACAATAAATATGACATACATAATAGAAATAAATAGTACACAATAAACACTTATGTATGTATAGAAAAATACATACTTAGCAACAAAAGAACAGGCAGTCTCCTTCTGCTAACTCCTCCCTGCCCCTGCCTCTCTTTTCAATGCTGTTTTTAGTTGACATTGTTGCTTTCTGATTTGTTTTTCACTTTCTGTGATGTAAATATTTCCACCATGGCCAATCTCAAGCTTCCAGTGGTTTAACAAATGACTCATTAAATTCTTGAATTTTAACAAAGGTAGACAAAAATCTATTGGTTCTTCACTATGAGATATCTCAATGCCTTCTTTCTCCTTGCTTCTTCCTCACAATGCTCGATAATTATAGTACTTTTAGTATGTTTTTTTCTTTCTGTTTACCATGAAAGCCTTTAAAAACATTTCTATGCCTTTATCCTTAATTTTATTAATGCCTTATTTCTTATCAGTAACTTGACACAGATGTCTCCCACACAAGAAAAGGCTATTTCCTGTCCTTCCCTCCAGCTTTCCACATCTCCTTTGCCAAGGATTTCTATCAGCTCTAACTCTAATTCTACATGACCAAAGTCATTAGTGTTTACCTTCTATTTTGTACTAACATGAAAATTAATTTTCATGTTTTGTTCATAGTTATGATTAAAATCATGCCACTTTTTAATTTGCTTTCTATTTGGAGAATGACTTTTATTTAGTTTTTGTGTGTTTGTTTGTCCTGGAGTTTTTAATTGCTATTCTTGCTTCTTGTTGGCAAAAGAATAACCATCCTTTCAAGTTGCTCCATCTTCTCATCTTCCTGGTCAGAGAATCCTTATGTGGCGTACCTTCCCCTCTTCTTGTTTACCTGAGATGTTCCCTCTTAGCACCCGTGTCCTTCAGACCCAAAGCTGCTGACACCTTGATCTCTGACTTTTAGCCTGTTGTTTAAGCCTCCCAGTCTATGATACTTTGCTATGGCAGCCCTAACAAACTAATACAGAACTATTACAAGTGGTGCTGCTAGGAGCATTTTTGTATGTCTTTTAGTGACCATTTGTATAGATTTCTGCTAGAAATACACAATTCTTAGGAGTGAAGTTGTTATGTCAAAGAGTATGCATATGATCAGCATAAGTAGACATCAGAAAGGTTTCCAAAGTGATTGTATTAATTTATGCTTCCCTGAGTCCTTCCTGACAAGTACTTAGCCTAAAGCCTCCCCACACATACAGCCTATACTTCTGTCCCTCTCTTTCTAACTTCTTCCTACCCTGGTTCTTCATTGCTGGGTGCTCTGAAAAGCCCCTCTGTGCCATCTTACAATCAGATTTGTCCTGGTTTTCTATGTTTGGACTTTTTTCCCATGCTTCTTTTTTTCACTGATTGCCTTACTCCTGGGCTAACTTTTTCCTTTCATCAAAGCTGACCTATTCTGACTTCAGCTAGGTGACAGTGAGTAACTATAATCAGATAAATTATTCAGTACAAATGAGATAGACTTATAAAGTATTTATGACCTTATCCATGGGTAATAATTATGTCCCGTTAAAGTTTAGAAATACTAGTCAGTCTTTGGAGTTTTCCCATATGAGACACTTTCATGATTCTTATAGTCATGATGAGTAGGGCAGTTGACTGTTCTGAGAATGAGGTCACTTTTGGGCATGGAATGAGAATTCATAGACTTTCACTTCTCCCAGCTCTGAATGTCTTCTTCACCTCTACAAACACATTCATCTTCATGCCTCATTTTACCAGGTTTCATGCCAACATTTATTCAGATGTCCAAGAGGCTTAAGACAGAGTGTGATGCTATTAACACCACCAAAAGAAAAAATCCAAGCTGCAGAAGGCAATGTTACTCATATTTCTTACAAATCCAGACAATTACAATCCCAAATATGTGTGAGTCAATTCCTGGGATAAAGGAAAGTCTACAAGGTAAGAGAGATAGCTTTCAGAAAAGCCTTTTACCTCTGGGAGCAGTACTTGATGGATGACTCAAGAAAACCCTACAGAATAAGAATCAAGAGTGTACAAATCTCAGATAACACAGCAGAGAGACCTAGTTAGCGCATGGGGCAAGGAATGTGGAACTGAGCTGGTGCAGGCCCTGCATGCGGGTACATGGCAATGGGCTTCACACTTCCACCCTCTTAGACTCCCACAAAGCCACGCAATGGTACTCTCCCTTTACTAAGGAGGAAAACAAAGTTCAGAAGAGTTAAGTCACCTGTTCCAGGTCACACAACCCTAACTTGTGATGCTGGGACATGAACCTAGGCCTGTCTTGCTCTGAAAGCCCTGCCCCTTTCACTCTAAACATCCACTGATACGCAAAAGGACTTGAGGAAAGAGACACTGAAATAAACATGATGCAGTTAGAAGGAAATAAATGTAAAATCATTTACTTTGGTTTAAAAATATGTGTTGTACAGCTGCAGGACAGGGACATTCTGGAGTAGCTCGCATTCTTAATATAAGCCCTCAAAATGTTACAGCCACCAATTAAAAACTAGTATTGTCATATCAACCAATTTGAAGCAGTATATTCATAAAACTATACTCTCTCCTAAGTAGTATAAAATAATGTTTTAACATGGAAAATCTGTCACAAACCTTGCTTCCAACACATACAAGCCATGTGACTTTGGGGCAAGTACTTCTGCTTGGTGATACCCAGCTTACTAATCTAGAGAATGGGGATAATGATAGCTCCTAATTCAGTGTTGATGAAGACCAAAGAGCTCAATGTGTGGCACAGTGTGTGGCACGTACGGCTAAATTTTCTCAGCTAAACATTTGGTGGTGTTTTCATCCCCTCTGGAGTTCTGTACCTAGTTCCAAAGTCTACATGTTAAGAGTTAAGAATGCCTCTGTGTTGCCTGGAGGAGAAGGTAAACAGAGTTTGCACCTGGTTCTCATCTCAGTGACTCTGAAGAGCAGATAAAGCCTGCCAAGTTAAAGGCCAGGAGAAAAGATTTTTTTTTATTCCATCATTTAACAATTTTGTTTGAGTACCATCTACATACCAGTCATGTTTTAGACACTGTGAATAAAACGGTGAAGGCCTTGGTACCTGAAGTCGAGGGACTTCCATCCCAATGGAGGAAACAAGCAGAGAACAGCCAAATAGAGAAAATGAATAAAATGATTGCCTAGAATGATGGAAGTGTTATGAAGAAGCAAATTACAGGCTGAGATAGAGATGGTAAAGGGGTGGATTGCATTAGGCAGAGTAGCTACAGAGGACTATTTGAAGAGGTTGCAATTAATCAGAGATGTGAAGGCTAAAACACAGGTAGAAAGTGTGCTCGGCAGAAGTAACAGCGTGGTCAGAGGCTCCAGTGAAAGAATGCTTGGGCTGATCAGGAAGATGAGAGAAGAACGGACACATGCATGAGACCAGGGAGCAGTCTCAAATGGGGTTGAGAAGATCTGACAATGCCTGTGGCATGGCAAGGAGTTTGGATTTTATTTTCAAGGCAATGGAAAGTCATTGAAAGGCTTTAAGTGGAGGCCAACGTAAGCTGGCAACAAACATGTAGCCTGGATCTGGAGGAGGATGTAGTAGAACCGTGAGATAATTTGCTCTAGAGAGGACAGGGACCTGCACAGGTGATGGCAGTGGAGATGGGGAGGATGGCTGGATCGCAGACATGTTTTGGAAAGAAAATTTACAGGAAATATCAGACTGTCCAACTATGGCTATGATTCTCCCTGAATGCCCTATTTGAAGGGTGGATAATCATTTGATAACTGGTGATTATTAGAATTTATCTGGTGTTAATCAGTCGAGGATTATTGAATATCTGAAATTCCATATGAATTGCTCACTTTGGATAGATAGAAAAATTATTTCATGTTAATGACATTAGACTCATATATTAAATTATCATATAGGAATGGTTTTGGGCTGAGCACTGTGGCTCATGCCTGTAATCCCAGCCCTTCAGGAGGCTGAAACAGGCAGATTGCTTGAGCCCAGGAGTTCAAGACCAGCCTGAGCAACATAGCGAAATCCTATCTCTACAAAACATACAAAAATTAGCCAGACGTGTGGTGGCACATGCCTGTAGTCCCAGCTACTCAGTAGGCTGAGGTGGGAGGGTCGCCTGAGCCTGGAAGGAGGTTTTAGTGAGTCATGATCACACCACTGAATTCCAGCCTGTGTACTCGGTCTCAAACAAACAAACAAAAAACAACTTAATTTTTTAAAAATAGAAATACTTTTGGATTAATTAATTAGGACCAATCTAATATGGTACCTCACAGACCTGCTGGAGGAAAAAAGTTCAGTCCGTAGATTATTATTCAGGTAGACCTGCCCTTCATGGGAGAAGGCTCTAGAACTTCTGGGAGTTATGAGCACCTGAGAAGGGGATGCAGAAAACGGGAAATGTGCTATGCAGGAACCTCATGACAAGGTCTGGCCCTGGGTTTTCCCTCATGTGACATCCATGAAAAGTCACGTTTTGACCACTGTCTAACTTTTGGGTCAGAGCTAGAAGAGGGTCTTAGACCAGGGGTTTTGCAGATTAGAAGCTCTTGAGGAACTTCCAAAACAAAAACAAAACCATACCCAGGCAGTACTCAAGGAAGGGGAAGGGGGGATAAACTGTGTATATTTAGTATTTTTAAAGAGTTCCCCAAGTGATTGTAACGCCCTCAAGGTTGAGAAACACATTACAAAGCTTTTGACACTGTCCTACTCTATTGTTTTATTGAGAGACTGCTATGGGCTCTAAATAAAACAATTTTTATGCTCCCATAAAATTTTTAAGCTCCCACAAAATTCATATGTTAAAATCTTCAGCCCCAAGGTGACGGTATTAGGAGGTGGGCTTTTGGGAGGTGATTCGGTCATGACGGTGAGGCCTCATGAATGGGATTAGTACCTTTATGAAAGAGATCCCAGAGAACTCATTTGTTGTTCCTACCATATGAGAACATAGCAAAAAGATGCAATCTATGAAGCGGGAATTGGGCCCACACCAGACACTGGACCTGCCGGCCTCTGGATCTTGGACTTCCCAGCCTCCAGAACTGTGATAAATACATTTTCATTGTTTATTAGCCCCGAGGTTATGGTATTTTGATGTAGCAGCCAAGAACAGACTACCCTTTCTCTTCTAAAACTGGCACGTATTCACTTAAACAATATGCACATATAGTAAGGGCAGGAGAAGTTTCACAAAATGAAGTAAGTGTATAAAAGTGAAGAGACAGTGTCTTGTCTTCTTTGCACTGGCCATGGATGGGGAGTGGATTCATGCCAGCTGTGCCTGTAATTTTCTCTCTCTTGATGCACTCAGAGTAACTGTTCAGTGGCTGGACAAGGTGGCCGGCGCCCGAGTGCGACACAGATGCCCCATTCACTGTACTCCCAGGGCAGCTCTGCCCTGCCTTTAGTCTGATCTTTATTTGTAGTCTTAAAAATTTTCCATTTCAACTTTTAGTCAGTAGATTCTCCAACTTCAGCTCCTCTCATATGAGGATGGTGATGAGGAAGAAAAATACCTACCTGAGCTTTGCAAACATTTTTAGCAAACCCACACAGAGAGAGGGTAGAGCCTACAGCATATAGCTAAGCCCTTTGTCAATACGAGGCCTGGCTCCAAGTGCACACTGCTTGGCTCGTGATCAAAATGGCTTCATCTTATTAGAAATCTCCAAGGCTTACAGAGTCAAAACTTGGACATTTACTGTACACATTAACAGAACTTATTCCACAGGCTCATAATAAATCTTTATAACCACATATGGCCCAGTTATAAATATCAGCTGGGAAGAGCAATAAAAGCACAGCGCACAGAAAGGTCTCTGCCCAGCTTGGAAGCACTTTAGACTTTATTAATTTGCCTATTTTATCGAGCTGTAACATTTCAGATGGTAGAGGGAACTTAATTCACTATTGAAGTAAACTGGAGAAAGTAATAAAACACTACAATCTCTACAAGAAAAATAATACAACAATTAGTCACTTAGTTCATTCAAGTCAGGTTACAGTTCTTCAGACAAAATGAAACACAGGAAATTCCCCATGAATTGTAAATTATTTCTTCATGCCAGGCAGGTGGTAGTGGTAGGTTTCATTCCATTTGTTGTGGTTCTGATACCTCCCTCTTGAAACAAATGAAAGGTTGAGTTAGAGCTTCTTCCACTTGGAAATGGAAGAAACATAATAAAGGAAAAAAGAATAGCTGTTCCTTCGACTCATCTCAGACACCCCAGCATTAATGCCAGGCCCGGGCTACCTTTCCGATTTTCTACAAACAGTGTTGCTGGGCAATACTGGTGGCATGCTGTATGCATGAGGGGCCTGTTCAGTAGTCTCCACTGGGGGGTTGCCTTCTCTGTCCCAGGCTCTGACTTGGTGTACCTGTTTGTGTCTATTTACACACAAAGAGTGGGAAACTAGACTATTTAGTCCCAAAGTCACACACACAGTTTCAAACCTGAGAGGCCCATCTCAATTTTAAATATTGTTTGGAAACACTGTAATTGCTGACATTACAGGTTTAATCATTTCTTTCTTTTGGTTGGAAAGTGATGGCTGTATTTTGTATCGACCCCTTTCTACAGCAGTTTCTCTCCCTTCTGCACCATTTCAAAACAATAATTTAAGTGTCACCTTGACACAAATAGATTTTGTGTCAGGAAACTTTTTTAGATTTAAGAGAAAAAAAACTCTCAAATACCAAAGATTTAAATTTTAATTAAATTGGTCATTATTCAAAATTACCACTCCACTTTTACTTTCTAACATTCTTTTACTGGAGAACAATAAATACAGGTACTTGCGTTCCATTGTTCATCTTTAAGATTGCTAAATGGCTCTGAAGAACTTTCCTTTGACTTTTTAACTCACTCTCACAGCCTTGTTTTCTTGGGGCATATTTGCAGCTGAGTCGAAGGTAGGATTTGGGGGCTTGGGAAAATCAGAGTTTAAAATCTGGCTTTGGGAGCTAAACCCACAGAATTGCTCGATTACGCAAATTACATTAACTCTAGATTAGATACATATAGAAGATATTTCATATCTTCTGCTTTTAAGGATATAAAATTACAGCCAGATAGGAGAAATAAGTTCTAGTGATCTCTAGCACTGCAGGATGACTATAGATAACAGTAACATATTACATAGTTTTAAATAGCTAGAAGGAAGAAACTGAATATTCCCAAAACAAAGAAATGATAAATGATGATGCATATACTATTTACTCTGATCTGCTCACTATGCATTATATGTTTCAAAACATCACTATATTCTCCATGCATACACACAATTATTTGTCAATTTGTAAAAATTCAGTTAATTTTTAAAAAATAGAATAAATTTAAAAATCACTTTTCCTGTAGCATGTATGAGACTCCTAAATTTATATTGCCCATGAAGTGAATAATCATTCAAAACTATAAAAAAGAAATGTAAATATAACATGCATTCAGGCTTAGCATATTTTGGTAGCTTCCTAAATGTTTATATTAGTTTTTAAAAATCCAGGAGTCAATGAGTTTTCAAAAGCATAAATTCCTGGAGAAGTTTTAAAGAAAGCAAGAAAAATATTGCTTTGTTTACTTCTCTCAGAGATGTTTAAAATTATTTTCTTTGTAATTTGGGAATATTATAGTATTTTAAACTATGTTTGACTCAATAGTTAAAAACTAATATATGTAGTATGAAATATATGCAGTGTTTTAGGGGAAAAGACTACATATATTTTACCAGTGTTAGGTATGTGCTAGAATATTTTCTATTTCTTATATCAAGAATATGCATTCTTAAGGCAGAAATAGAAGTTTTCGTTTACATTAAAATTAACTATCCAAATACCATCCTGTAGGTCTTTTTGTGTTATAGTGATTCTGTTACCATGTCTTCTCGGAAAAACTGATCCATTTTTTTTTTTCATGTGGGCACAGCTTACATTTCAGGAAGTTAAGGGTGAACATTAACAAAAGTAAAATATAATGCCACATATCATTCCTAGTTACAGCTTACAAGCATTGATACAAACTATGTGTTTAAGAAACACTATGCCTAAACTTTGACATAGTCTTACATCATTTTTAGGTAAATAAAAATTATTTCAAGACAGTCATTATGAAGCAAAATTATTAAAGATACCCTTACTATTTTTGAAATCCCTGCACTTGTGGACACTTGTTATACAGTTTATATATTCATTCAAAGAGCCCTCTGTGGTGTATAAGTTAACATCAGACATTCTGGAGTTCTTCAAGCAGAATTTGTGGAAATTGAAACTATTATGAACCGTAATGACATATTACACATTGTACACATGCTGTATTTCTATATAGATATTGTTGAAGGTCAACACTGGTCATTTAATCTTCAAGTTATATCATTATTTTTGAAATAATCTAGTTACAGTTTCAACTGGTAGATTTCTTCTAAGTTAAATATCTATTACATATCACTTCATCCTATTATAGACCACCCTTCACCCCTTTTATCCTGCAGGAGTTTAAACGAACACATTCTCAAAGCCTTTCCTAGTCAGGTTGCAATTGAGCAAAGCTGCTTTCAGAGATCGGGCTGCAGTTTAGGTAGGATTGCAGCCTGTGTCAAAAAATCAAGATACACATGGAGAAGAATGAGCCGTTACTCACAGTTCACAGATCTCGACAATGTCTTAAGAAAAAGACGTTCCCTAACCTGGAACTTCCTGGATGGGGCGGTTTTAAGACAGGCTTGAAGAGGTGTAATAACAGCATAGATAACCCATGCTACCACGGTATCATTATGGACGATAAGGCAAAATAAAACACAAACCTTTGCTAGCAGGATTCTCAAGCCTGCATTTTAGAACTGGTGGCATTTCACTCTCTGGAAATCTACGCAGGCACTTAGGTCAGCTCATAAACAATCTTCCCGGATTTCAGACAGAGGCATTTTCTTCAAAGCCGTGATTAGGTGAATCTTTGACTTTCACTTGGGCTTCACGTAGCAAATCTGTGTCAAGACCTTTTGAAAACATTTTTACTAAATTAGAATCCCAATTTAATGTATCGTATCAGATAATCATCTCTCTATTGCCAAAGAAAACACCTGCAGAATCATGGCAAAGTTCTGTTAAAGAAAGAGAATCTCGAGAAAGATAAGGAGCCAGGAAGAAACTGAGCACCAACCTGTGCATTTTGTTGTGACCTATAAATCACTTCTGTAGATTTCATCTTTTTTTTTTTTTTTTTTGGCTCCCAAGAAATAAAATTTAAGTGTACAGCACACAGCTCGAAGGACAGGCACAGAGATACCTGTTGGCTGACTGATTTAGGGCAAAACTTTGAACATGTTTTCAACTCAAACTCCAAATTAACTCCCGGTTGGGGGAGGGATTCTGTGAGTTCAGATATTGGAACAGCCAGTTTTATAGACAGTTGGAGACCAGGCTTTTGCCCCCAGTGTCAGTTAACTTTTTTTTTTTTTTTTTCTGGATGGAGGGATGTTTATATTAACTTCTATTCCTCTCTGAATAAGTACTCCCCTCTCAGAAGCCAGCCCAGTTGGAGAGAGACTCCTAGAAGTAGCACTAGTGTAAAACATATGTGCTACAAATAAGCAGCCCTTTCAGCACCGTGTTCGCCGGAGCCGGTTCAGTTTTAAACGCACTTTTATTCTCCAGATCCGAAGCCTTCAATGGGGGGAAGTCAGGGATGAAACCAGGGAATGTTAGAAAAACAGAAGAAAGAATGTGAAATTAACATGCCTGTTACTGGAGAGATGAGGGGCCGGGGCATGAGTGGTCCTTAGGGAAAACTTTGAGGCACCATAGATTTGCAGGGGATAGCTCTTACTTAGAATTATATCCCCATAGCCTACCCTAGGGGCCACGTCCATAGCATAGGAGGCACTTAACAAATATTTATTAAATTAAAATAAATTGATAACAAATCAGGTGAATATTTTTATTGATTTATTAATTCACCTATCCACTCTCTTATGAATAAAAAGTGGGTACTAATGCATATCTAATACAGGATATATAGAATAACTTGGAAGTAAAAGACACCGTTCTTGTGCCCAAAAGAAAGCTCTAGGAGGTGAGAGTGAATGCATGAGAGAAAAGTCACCATGTATAGTGGCCTTCCGTCAACTTGCTGCAGGAGGTGATGTGAGCAGAGTCCTGGGGACTCCTAGAGATAGTCTGGGAATATTTTGCAATTGCTGAAACACAGGACGGCTGTGACAAAGCAGATTGCAGGTTTCTCTGTTTGAGAGAGGATCACCTGAAAAGTTCACAGAACCTTGCTTCGTTACTTTAATCTCAAACTTGGCTACCACCCATGGAAATTACCTGCAAAGCTTCGAATAACTGAGATTGTGATTTATTGGTCTTGGATGTGTCCAGGGTGTGGGGATATTTAAAACTCTCCATAACACTTATGCACAGAAAAGTTTGAGAATACCATCCGGTTTTCAGCTGATCCAAAGTCGATGACTGTTTATTCCTCTCCAACTCTTATTTTTCCTACATTTTTTTCATAAAAAACAAGACGGCTTGTACTTTCTATCACTTTGGCAGGTATACCGTAAGGATTTATGAAGGGTAAAAGTGCTTAAAATACTTTGTGTATTGGCAAGGAGTGGGGTGGAATTCTGCCTAAATAATTTACTATTCAATCTTTTATCTTCCCAAACTGAAACAGATTCTGAATAGCTCTTCTTACCCCTCTTTAAATCATTTATAAAAGAAGATGCAAGTGCATGTATGTGGATTTTAAAATATAAATCTCTAGCTTGCAATTATTACCCAACTCATGCCAGCAAACAAAACAAAACATTTGTTTTGTCAACTAATCAGCAATCCCAAAATGAGCAGCCTTTTCCTGATGGCGTTCATGAAATGCAGAATTAACACACACAGATGCTGGAAGCCTCAGCCAGACTTTTGACTTGGCCCAAACAGGCCTGGCTGCTGGCCACAGTGGTATATCAGTTGAAGTCTGCAGAGACTAGCTGCCAGTTATGCCACTGTGCAGACAGAATCTAACTGATTTGTTCAATGGAAGGTTATATTTGGAAACATTCTGCCCTGCTTCGTCTGCCAAGCATGCGGACATGGCCCAGTCAAGCCTGGGTATGGGAGGAAGCCCACCTTATGGAACACAGGTGCTATCTGGCTGCCACTACCTGCTCAGATCAGAGCCAGGGACCAGCAAGGGCTCAGCGTAGATGATATGACCTATGTTCTGCCATCTGGAAGCTCCTGTATCTGGTGCTGAAAGATCCTGTCCTAAGACATGTCAACTCCACACCTACTTTTCTTACAGTATTTTGGGGCACAATTCCCTGACCACCTATTGACTTTGAGGTTTGTCAGCCACATAGCAGAATAAAAAAAAAGGCACGTAAGACATGAATTAGCATGGTGTGAAAAGAAAAGTCAGTAAAAAGAGCCCGGGTGTGAGGAGGTATGAAAATGAAAACATGTTCTGCAAGGGGTTTTTGATATGCTGAGAGACAATTGCTGGGGCAATTTAAATTTCCGTCTTTTACCAAGCAGCTACCCTGATTTTTATTGAACTTCACTATTTAAAGAATTCCACAAGCCTCACTCCTTTAACTCTGACAGTCTTCAGCTGACATCATGTGAAACTGCAGCAATTAATGGCAGCAAATTATGTTTTTAAATGCAAACATTGATATTAAGCTCTTCAGCAAAGTGCTTTCAATCACGTTTACATTGAAATCTGTCCTTACCTTCATATCTGGATGCTTCTAGCGACGCTCACTTACTCCTAGTGCAAGAGAAGGAGGAGAACTTATACGCATTCTCCATCTGGAAACTGTTCCTTGGATCAAGGTTTACAATATCCAGCCCCAAACTGATGCTCTTCGGGACACGTTCTCCTGGACCAGAGAGCGAGAGGGGGCCTGGCAGCATTGGCTGGCGGAGGTCTGCCTCTCCTTTTGCCACCTGACCCACTCACGACTAAGCTGCCACAACAACTGCAGAATTGATGGGGGAGAAGCGCTCTTTCTCCTAATCCCACCACACCCACCTACACCTGGACATTTAAATGAGACACTTACAAAGGGAGACAGAATGGCTTCTGTATAACTTAAACCAGAGATAAAAGTACATGAAATGGCTTGTCCACACATGCAGTAAAATAAAACAAAAATCTGCCAGC
The DNA here is from genome assembly GCF_002776525.5 of Piliocolobus tephrosceles. Taxonomy (NCBI): domain Eukaryota; kingdom Metazoa; phylum Chordata; class Mammalia; order Primates; family Cercopithecidae; genus Piliocolobus; species Piliocolobus tephrosceles. Next base: position 39,915,305 of record NC_045453.1, read on the forward strand.
AGGCAGTCAGAAAGCTGAACTATTTTGTGACTTGTATTTACATTGACACATGGTCTATTTTTTCTTATTAGAAAAATGAAATAATACATGTTAGACTTCGGAAAGTATAAAAAATTCATTACAAGGAAGTAGAAAATTATCTATAATGCTTCCCTTAAGAGAATCACTATGGCCGTTTTTGATATGTTTACTTCTATGTAGAGATTTGTAAGCTAAAATTCATATTGTACATGCAATTTTGAATCTAGTTACATTTTTCTCTTTTCCTAATTATAAATATGGTTTATTTTCTGTACAAAAGTGAATCACTGGAGAAGAGAAAGTATAGAATTAAGTCTGTCCTATAATTCCACCCCCTCCTATAACCATCAATGAAGGTTTAGTGCTTATTCTGACAATTATTTTTCTCTTTTCCAGACATACATATACGTGAAATTTTTATCTTGGGATCTTTGTGTGTCACGAAGTGTGTTTGGGGAATACTATGCTAATGGTGACATAATGAATCAGAAACGCTTGAAAATTAGGCAAATCCTCCCCCTACTGAGTTGGTTCCTGCAGATGGATTTCACATCTTTTGCTGTTACAAAGCTTCCTTCTGGGCAGACCCTTTTTATCGTTTGCCTCATTGCTGATGGTTTTCCTGGATATAAAGTCTTTGAAGAAGAATTAGAAATCAGAGGATAAGAGTTTTGATATATGTTACAAAGATTGATACATATTACTAGCTCTTTCACACATATAAGCCCTTTCTACATTAAGCATATACATTTCATTGCAATCTTAACCAATTTATAATCTTTTAATTTAGTTAAGAATTTTTTGACATTCCAGGTAGCCAAATCTTCCTATTACTTTTTCATTGTGATTTTTTTTATGGTTAGAAAGTCCTTCACCAAAAGGAGACAAATTAGACTTTCAGGTATTTTTGTTTTTATTTTTTAAATTTTAGTTTCACTTTTTTGATTTAACTCCTTGATCTAGCTGGAATGTATTTTAATATGTCATATAACATGAGAATGTTTTATTTTTCCAAATAGGTAAGTCATCTTTGAATAATATCATATTCCTTGACAGGCAAGGGTTCCTCTAACACACATTCATTCCAGGGCTCCCATTTCTGGTGGGTTGATATACCATTTATGCATCAATGCTACGCTGTTCTACTGCTTTTTGTAGTTTAGAGTATGGTGGGTAAGCAGGTGGGTACTAAACTTAGAGAATGCTATGCTCAAGTCCACCATTGAGTTGGTGAGCTGGTGAAAAGGTGCTCAAACTCTCTGGCCTCTTGAAAAACGGGTAGTTACAGCCTCTTCTGCATAAGGTTGTTGGAAGAGGGGAAATAGGAAAACTCACCAAAGGCAGAGAACAGTATTTGTTACAGGTCAATTACGAAGAGTAGCTACTGTTATTATGATTCCTGTTACATCTCATATCTGCAAGGAGGGGGCATACCCAGCGTTTTTTGTTTTTGTTTTTGCTTTTTAAGTCCTGGCTATTTTTGCCTGTTATATTTCCAGAAAACTCTCTTTAATACTCTCAAAAGAAATTTTATCAGATTTTGATTAAAAGTATTAAACTGTTACATTTTTTTCATGAAAATTTGACATTGTGCCATATTATATTATCCTCGGTACCACATGATATGTCTGTCTAATTACTAAGATTTTATAATCATATTTTATAAAATATGAAAGGTAAATTTCATATTTTATATTTTGCTTTGCACACTGATTCTTAAAATTGTTCCTTGTTTTTTGGGAACTTTTTTTGGTCATGTGATTCATATTTGCTTTTGAATCACACCATCGAACAAATTATCGCTTGCACTTGAAAAGCTATGTAACTTTACTATATTTGTTTGATATTTAGCAACATTACCCTATGTTAATATTAGGTCTAAATTTTTAACTGATTTTATAGGCTTTCTGAAAATTCAGTTATATCATCTGCAAATAATAATAACTATGACTTTCCTTAAAGAATCAGCTATTATGTCCAGAACAATAGTGAAAACAGTAGTGCTGGAAGTCATCCTGGGGGTATCAGAGTAGTAGTTTCTTCACGTTCTGTCACTGCCACATGCTGAGTGATCCTGCATTCCCGCTCCCCTGTGCCTCAGTTTCTTCATCTATTTAAGGCAAATAATAATAGCACGTATTGCTGAGTCACTGATTAATCCTTCCTGTAACTCCTCATTGTGCCTGCCTGCACCTTCTCTCGTTCTTTCTCACTTTTACCAAATTGACATTTTTCTTCCACCTGGACTTCTTTCCTGTCTTTTTCACTGCTGGTTTCTCATTTGGTCCTTATTCTCAGGGCCAGTGTTTACTGTCTCTTGGAAACTGCTCACTTTTTCTCTCTCATAGAAGAATAGGTAGTTGCCTGTCCATACTGCTGAGCTGGGAGCTTTCTGCAGAGGCTTCAGTTCAAGGTTGGGGATTAAGAGGAAGAACTGAAATCTCTTTGTGGTTTGGGACATTCAAAATTGCAGCATCTTGCAAAGATCTTCATTACAGGAATTATAGAAAAACATGGTCTGTCTTTGGACACAGTGATTTTAGGGACCATCAAATATAAGTTGTGAAGAGTTAGACAGCAGAGGATTTTTAGTCATAATACTTTCACATTTTAATATCCTAGACACCAAACAATAGCTGTGATTACTGTATCATTCACAAATATTTCTCCTCTTCACCCATTTCTACTAATTTACCTCTGGAAATAAGATAAATTGGAACTTATTTGAGCATTCTGGTCTTAGTTTGAGGCCACATACAGCCATCTTCATGGTTTATCACTGTGATTCTCATCTCATAGGAAACAAGAGTTATGTAGCAATCTGCTGCACGATTAATTCCACCCCGACGTCTCTTCTCTCCAATTCAGCAATGCCTCCATGGTGCATCAGTCCATCAATCAAATATATAATAAAGAGAGATGGCAGCAATTTGGATGAAGCTGAGATATGGATATAATAATAACCTTATTATCAGATTTTATGTTTAAGCATAAAAGTATATTCTTAGATGAAAAGACTTAAAAGTCACAAAAAATTCCTCTGGGCAACTTGCTTTAAACTAGGGGTGGTTGACATGTTTTGAGGCTGTTGGGGGTTGGTGGGGAAGACTGGACATGGAGGCCCTTGAGGCCAAGCAAGGGAATATGACAATTATCCCAAAGGCAGTCCTGTGCTGTGCTGAGAAGCAGTGGCAGCCGGGCTCCCTGGCTTCCACACTTACTGTCTGCATGACGCCAGGCAAATTACTTATTTTTTCTGTGCCTCAGTGTCCACATTTGTAAAATGGGGACAATAATAGCATACATAGGGTTATTACAAGAATTAAAGGCATCAATGTCTGTAAAATACTGAGGCTAATGACTGGCACAGGGTCAGTGTCAAGTAAGTGCTGTTTTAAAACTTCGAATGAGGCTGCTGGATGCATGGTAAGGACATTTCAGGGCTAAGAGGAGCCTGTAAGATTTTTCATGTTACCCACGCTAGGCCTGCGGGTACATCTCCAAAACAAACAGAAAACAGCCTGCTGCCAGGAACACGGACATTTCACAGCAAGAGGGAAATGAGCAAACAAGGCAGGAAGAAGATGAGAGGAGAAATACCAGGAAAACACTTTTCTTGATTTTATTTGCTAAAAGTGGGAGTCTAAAAGAAATATCTGTGAAATAAGAGAATTCCACTAAATATGGAAGTATATAATTTATATAGAATGAGCTACACGAAAAAAATCTCCCTATGCTGAATAAAAACATATTCTACTTATTCAACAATTATTTCAACAACGAAGTAAAATATGAGCTCATAATATTTATCTTTTTTATAATTTTTGAGATGACAAATGCATTCATCATAATTAAGCTATGAATCTAATTTTTCCTAATTCAACAACAACAAATATAAGTAGCCCAATTAAAAAATGGGCAGGTGAGATGAGATGCATACAGGTGGTATGGCTGCAGATATTAATCCACTGTGTATTTCAAAATAGCTAGAAGATAATTATGTGACTGTTCCTAGTATAAAGAAAAGTATTTAAAATAACAAATATTCCAGTTACTCTGACTTCATTATATAAGCATATCAAATTATCATATGAATTCTGAAAATATGTACATATGCTGCGTATCAATTTTGAAAATGGGTAAAAGACTTAAACAGACATATCCCCAAAGCAGATCTACAAATGGCCAATAAGCACATGAAAAGATGTTCAGTGTCGCTAATCATGAGGGAAATGCAAATTAAAATCACAAGATACCACCTCAAACCCATTAGGATGTCTAGTATTAAAAGAAAAGCATAGCAAAACAAATAGTAGTGAGGATGTGGAGAAAGTAGAACCTTCTCATATTACTGGTAGGAAATATAATACGGTACGGTTGCTGTGGAAAACAGTATGTTAAATTACCAGATGATCCAGCATTTCCACTTCTTGGCATATACCTGAAAGAATTGAAAATGGGAACTTGAACAGACATTTGCAGTCCCATGTTCATAGCAGCATTATTCATAATAGCCAAAAGGAGGAAGCCACTGAAAGGTTTATCAACAGATGAGTAAATAAATAAAGTGCGGTATGTCTATACAATGGAATATTATTCAGAGTTAAAAAGGAAGGAAAATTGGATGCATACAGTAACGTGGAAGAACCTTGAGAGCATTATGCTAAGTGAAATAAGCCAGGCACAAACTGGACAAATACCATAGGATTCCTCTTATATAAGGTACCTGGAGTACTCATATTTGTAAAAACAGAAAGTAGAATGGTGGTTGCCAGAGGCTAGGGAAGGGAGAATAAGGAGATACTGTCTAATGGGTATGGAGCTTCCGTTTTAAAAGATGAAAAAGTTCTAGAGATGGAGAGTAAGGATGATTGCAGAACAATGTGAATGTGCTTAATGCCACTTAACTGTACATTCAAGAATGGTTAAAATGGTCAATTTTATGTTATGTGTATTTTACCACATACAAAAAATTCTCCACACTTTGACAGACCTTGGCTGCCACATGCCTGGCTGACTTTCTTGTAAATGTTCTGCTGTCTTCATGTGGATCTTGCTATTAGGAATTTTCCTCCTAGTGAGCAAAAGGTTAAGGAGATGGCAACTGGGGATATCGAGAAATGTGTTAACAAATGAGCTCTTCGAAAGCGTTGAGTTTACCCCACATTGGCGCTCCTGCTCTTAAATAGTTTGACTGGTTAACTTATCTGCCTTCAGAATGATCTACTTTATAAACTTCTGATTGTTATGTATAAAATTTATAAAATTTCCAGTACTATTTGCTTACATTTTGCCTTACTGTTTGGAGTTTTTTTGGGAGGGGAATAAACTGGTGCCAAAATATAAAGAAAGAATAACTGGAAATTATTAATAATTTCAATGCACAGTAAGGAGAGTTAAAATATATCTAAAATGAATAGATTTTTCTTAGCTGGCCCATCCTAACTCAAGGCATCTCCGTTTAGAAATATAAGCCCACTTTTAATCAATTTCAAAGGTTGTCAAAGCATGTTTATAGATCTTTTATAAGAAAAGTAGCATTTTTACAGGCAAATCTTTCTTCTTAAAAAAAAATCAAAATGTAGCACTTAAATTGAGATTGAAATCCAGCCGTGACTTAAATATTACCCCAATGAGCAATTGCAGGTACATTTCCTTCTCTGGCACAGTTAACGAATCTTGGAAGGTCACAGAGTTAGCAGAGCTTTTTGGGGAAATGCCTCAACCTTCCCCCTCTCACCCCCACCCCACTCAGGGAAAGGCCAGAGGAGACTGTTTTCCCCTTTTGCATATTCCACCTTTTAAAAGATCATTTCCTTTCCAACACTGAAAGCAGAGTAGCCATAGCAGGTATTAGGAAAGCTCTACTTCATGCTTTGAAACATTGAAACTTCCCATGTGATTCAAAATTTCAACTCTGACTTTTGGATTTTTAATAGGAACAGAAACTGCTAACTTGAGTTGAAAAGGTGCTTTGTGGAAATGTGAAGCCCTGGAAGCCTCCAGAGACATCAGGGACAGAGTGGCTTCCCCCACCCATGTAAACGAAATGCAGACACAACATGAACTGTTTCTGTCCTTCTACATTTCTACTTTGGAGTGAGGGGGTGGAGAAGGTTCATGTAGAAGGGTGGAGATTGGGAAAATTTTAATTCAGTAACATAAAAATGTTATTTGGAAAATAGATGGATGAATTCAGCCAAAACAGAAAAAAAAAAAAAAAAAGACACAGAAGGACGTTTTCTTTTGCTTTGCAGAAGCTCTTTAGTTTAATTAGATCCCATTTGTCAATTTCGGCTTTTGTTGCCATTGCTTTTGGTGTTTTAGTCATGAACTCTTTGCCCATGCCTATGTTCTGAATGGTATTGCCTAGGTTTTCTTCTAGGATTTTTATGGTTTTAGGTCTAACGTTTAAGTCTTTAATCCATCTTGAGTTAATTTTTGTATAAGGGGTAAGGAAGGGATCCAGTTTCAGTTTTCTGCAGATGGCTAGCCAGTTTTCCCAATACCATTTATTAAATAGGAAATCCCTTCCCCATTGCTTGCTTTTGTGAGGTTTTTCAAAGATCAGATGGTTGTAGATGTATGGTATTATTTCTGAGGCCTCTGTTCCATTCCATTGGTCTATATATCTGTTTTGGTACCAGTATCATGCTGTTTTGGTTACTGTAGCCTTGTAGTATACTTTGAAATCAGGTAGCGTGATGCCTCCAGCTTTGTTCTTTTTGCTTAGGATTTTCTTCGCTATGCATTCTCTTTTTTGGTTCTATATGAACTTTAAGGTAGTTTTTTCCAATTCTGTGAAGAAAGTCATTGGTAGCTTGATGGGGATAGCACTGAATCTATAAATTACTTTGGGCAATATGACCATTTTCAAGATCATCAGAGTGAACAGGCAACCTACAAAATGGGAGAAAATTTTTGCAATCTCTTCATCTGACACAGGGCTAATATCCAGAATCTACAAAGAACTTAAACAAATTTACAAGAGAAAAACAAACAACCCCATCAAAAAGTGGGCAAAGGATATGAATAGACACTTCTCAAAAGAAGACATTTATGCAGCCAACAAACATATGAAAAAAGCTCATCATCATTGGTCATTAGAGAAATGCAAATCAAAACCATGATGAGATAACATGTCACACCAGTTAGAATGGCCATCATTAAAATGTCAGAGAACAACAGATACTGCAGAGGATGTAGAGAAACAGGAATGTTTTTACACTGTTGGTGGGAGTGTAAATTAGTTCAACCATTGTGGAAGACAGTGTGGTGATTCCTCAAGGATCTAGAACTAGAAACAGCATTTGACCTAGCAATCCCATTACTGGGTATATACCTAAAAGATTATAAATCATTCTACTATAAAGACATGTGCACACATATGTTTATTGTGGCACTGTCCACAATAGCAAAGACTTAGAACCAACCCAAATGCGCATCAATGATAGACCGGATAAAGAAAATGTGGCACGTATATACCATGGAATACTAGGCAGCCATAAAAAAGGATGAGTTCACGTCCTTTGCAGGGACATGTATGAAGCTGGAAACCATCATTCTCAGCAAACTAACACAGGAACAGAAAACCAAACATCACATGTTCTCACGCATAAACAGCAGTTGAACAGTGAGAACACATAGACCCAGCAGGGCAGGGGGCATCACACACCGCTAGCCTGTCAGTGGGATAGGGAGCTAGGAGAGGGATAGCATTAGGAGAAATACCTAATGTAGATGACGGGTTGATGGGTGCAGCAAATCACCATGGCATGTGTATACCTGTGTAACCAACCTGCATGTTCAGCACACATACCCCAGAACTTAAAGTATAATAATAATAAAAAAAGAAGGTCATTTTCTCCTAAGTAATCTGTTCTTTGATTCAAATCAATGTGTCCTGTGTTAACTTAAGTCTACTATTTTCCTACTTCCAATTTCTCTATAAAGTGTTTTATGGACATGGACCTCTAAAAGTAATAACATCAGCTACAAGTTCTTGAGTTTATGCTGTGTCAGCATTGTGCTAAGCTTATTATATATTTCAGTTAATCTTCACAATTTTATAATGTAGCTACTATTTATATTATTATCCTAATTTTGCAGGTAAGGAAATTAAGTCTCAGAGAACATACATGAATTCCCAAGCTCTCCTATCTCTTAAGTGGTGAGGCTGCAATTTAAATTAAGGCTTGTATGATTCCAAAGTGAATGCTTTGACCACTAATTTGTATCACCAGCCTAGATGAATGGATGTTACCACACAATAAAGCAATATCTATTATTGAGTGGTATGAAGATGGGATGCTTGTAAACTTAACGCTCTGCCTTTGAAAAGATAACACTTGGTCTTAAAAAATGCTACTCTAAAAATTTTATTTTTAAGTCAGCATTTCCGTAGAACACATAAGTCTAGGGCCAATTAATTTTGAGATCTACAGAGGACATCAGCAAACTGAATGCCCTGGAAGTCTTGTGGTTAAGTAGATGTTTAATGTATGAATTAATCGACTTTGGCTATGAAATGCTCTATAATAAAAAAAACTCCAAATCTCAGCAGCTTACAACTATCATGTGATTTTCATAAGTCCTCTGTGTTAGGTCAGCTGGCAATGGTAGGTGACACAGATCTAGAGCAAGTGTTTGTCCTTCTGGGACCCAGGTTGAAGCAGTAGTGTTTACCTGGAGAAAACTTCTCTTAGGGCAGTGGGCAGAAGTGAGGAGGCCGAGCCAAACGTACGTTTGACTTGGGTTAAATTCTCTGCTTGGACTGGTATATATTATGTCCACTCACATCTCTTCGGTCAAAGCAAGTCACATGACCAAGCCCCATAACAATAGGTGGGGAAATAGCTTCTCTTACAGAATAGAGATAGAAGAGAATGGATATTTACTGGGCATTAATACATTTTATAACAATAGTGTATGCTCAGGCACTTCACAAACTTACCTGGCCACACAATAACTTTTCTTTTCCTTCTAATGTTATTTTCCCCAAATCTCTTACTGCTTAGGATACTATGGTTCTCTGAGCATAACTTGAGTTGATTTTGGACAACTGAGAAAATTAAGTCTCCTATTTCTAAAGTGTTGACTATGTTATAAATAATAGAAAAGTTAAAGAACCTCTGATATTATGTTTTTTTAAAGAAAATAATTTAAAAACATCAATAGTGCTTTGAATTTATAAAGGCTCTTTGCTTGGTAGAATTTTATTGATTGACATATTTATAGCTTTTTGTTCTATTCTCAAAACAGCCTGTGGCTCAGCTGTTACACTCCATGTATTACAAGCAGAAAATCAGAGTTCCATGGATGATGGAATTTTTTTCCAGGTTAAAGCAATGGAACTGAGTCAAAAATTCTGTGCCCCTATCTCCCACCCAGTTCAGGAAATCATGCCTCATGGTCATGTGCATACAATTGTGGCATAATGATATAAGCTACACTTAGGTTTAAAAGTTACAAGTCAGGTTTTACATGAATTTATTTTTAAAATGTTTCAGACCTATACTAACCAGGAATAGAGCTCACTAAGAAAAAATACACAGTTATCTAAACAGTTGTTTCCTTAAAAATTAAGACGTTCACCTGAAAACCTATTTATTATATGAGATTTGAAGCATAATGTGCTTTCTTGATTCAGCTGGATTTGTTCCAAGGATAAGATTGTTATCCAAACAATAACAGTAGGCTTTTCTTTTCTTTTTCTCTTTCTTTTTCTTTTCTTTTCTTTTCTGGTTTTATAATCACCTAGGAAATAATGGTGGTTCTCAACATATCTTTCCTCTTTCCTTTTCCAAATGTGATAGAAAAACACTGCTTCTTATCTCTTGCATCTACAGCCAAATAGATACACAAACACAGACATCCAAATATTGACTCTGCAGGTCCCATCTCTATTGAACTTTTGTAGCAAAGAAGATCAGGGGCAATAATAATTAGTTATAAAGAATGAATAAGGAAAATCAAAACACCTCACAAAATGCCATTACTGAAGGCATGAATAGCAACTTCATGCTGTGTGAATTTGCTAGGGACACATGCCAGTCTAGCTTGGCCTCCGATGGTTATACGTCCCTTCTAAACCAAACTGGCACTTGACTGCAGCCCTGGCAAAATCCCCTGGGGGAAAGGATCATTGCAACCTTGCTTAGTTTATAATCATTTTCTTTTTGGACCCCAAGAGAATAAATGAAGCTGGAGGTGACGAGTTCAAGTGAAATAAAATATAAGAAAAAGAAAACAGCAGCAACAGGGTAGAAAAGTGTAAGAAACTAAATCACCTTAGAACTATTTCTAAGTAAGGCAGAAATAGGACGATTAAATGAAGCAGGAAATAATCTGTCTTATATATTAAGCTTAAAAACATGGTATGATGTAGAAAAAAGCAGGCAGACTTTGCTGAGTTCAGATCTTGACCCTACTTACTGGAGACTCTGAACTAGTTTATTCACTGATTTGGGGGTTATCTGAAAAAACGAAGATATAGTAACTACCTGGCAGCATTATTGTGACAATTAACTGAGATACCCCATGTAGACTGTGGCCGGAAGGCTGAAAATAACATGAAGATGTTTTTACATAACTCACAGCAGGTATTTTATTTCTTTATTTTGTATTAAATCATAACATTTTACATGTTTATGATTCATATTTATGGGTACATGAGATATTTTGTTATACACATTGAATATGTAATGATAAAGTCAGGGTATTTACAGTATCCATCACTTTGAGTATTTATCTGTTCTATGTGTTTGAAACCATTCAAAACCTTACAGAAGATAGTTTTAAATTTGGAAATAGCTGCTATTCAAAAATCAGAGATTTCACTTAAAAATTTAAATTTTTTGCTTTTTCTGAGAATTTGGAAGACTCGGTGATTGAATTATCTACTGCTGTATAACAAGCCACTACAAAACAAAGTGACTCAAAAACGCAATCATATTTTGCTTGCAGATGTGCAATTTGGGCATAGCTTGGTGTAGAAGGCTTACTCGCTCATGGGCTATCAGCTGGAGTGCCACTGGGGCTGGAAGATCCACTCCTAAGATGGTTCTCACACAGCTGGCAAGTTCGTCCTGGCTGTGGGCTGGGAGCTCTTCCAGGGCTGAGCGCCTGGGACCTCAGTCACTATCCATGTGGGCCTCCCCTGCTGTCCTGGGCTTACTTACACACCAGGTGGCTGGGATCCAAGGATGAGTGTCCTAAGGGAGAGCCAAGCAAAAATTGTATTGTCTTTAGGAGCTCACCTTGTGTCATTATGGCATAACTTCCACAGCAGTCTAGTTCTATAACACCTCTCAGATTTCAAGGAGAGGAGCCATAGACTTCCCTTCTTAATGGTGAGAGGCAAGGTTCTAGAAAAGCATATGAATGGGAAATGTAGCCGTGGTCATCTGCAGAAAGTATAATATCCAGTACCATTGGGCCTGTGTTTTTACATGACCACAATTAATGGGAGCTGAGTAATGACTGTGCTTTTAAATAGGTCATGAAATCACTGCCCTTTCTGGCTCCTTGACACTAAGTCTGAGCATTAGTTCCATTTACTAGGCAATAACACTGTTGTTTTCATCTACCAGCATTTGGAGGAAAATGAAGTATCAGCCTGCTGTACTTACTAGAGTGAATTCGCTGTACAAAGCCTGTGAGAAACAACTGACAAAATAAGTAGAGGGTGGAGTAGGAAAAAGGCTGCTATAACTCAGAGTCCCAAATATAGATTAAAACTATATTTTTGACCTCTGAAAAAGAAACAGATTAGCCAAATAATAATCAAGAAGAACAAAGTTATTCAATGTTGGAGAATTCACACTTCTCACACTGTGTGGATCAGTAGACTTTGCAAAATCAGGTGCTGAAGGCTAAGGCAGAGATGGAGGCGAGCTGGCGTAGCACTGAATGAATGCCCCAGCTTAGAGCCAAACTTCAAAGACTGGGAGAAAAGATTTTCTTTCTCTTTTTGGCTACAGACATTTAAGGAAACCCCTGTCAGGTCACTGGCAGACCACTGAGACAATGAAATGAAGACTTCAGAGACCACACACAACCAGGAATATAGCCTTAGCAAAAAAACATTCCAAAAGAAACTAAACAAATAAATTACGGCACCCCTCAGAAACAAACAACAGCAAAATTTAGGGAAAGGGGAAAATCTGATTTTTGGAGTTACCATAATATAATATTACAAGGCATTCAAACAATAGAAAAGTATGGCCCATTCGTGGGACAAATTCATTGACAGAAACTATCCCTGAGGAAGTCCAATGATTAGACTATTTGTTCTCACTTTCTTTCTGGTCCTTTCTCTCTCTCTTCACCTAATGGGTTCCCATAACACATAGGTTGGTACTCTTAATGGTGCTCAACGGGTCCCTTAGACTCTTTTCACTTTGCAAGGCAAAGTTTTAAAATCAACTACCATAATATAACCAAAGAACTAAAAGAGACTGGGAAAACAATGTATGAATAAAATGAAAATATTAATAAAAGATAGAAATTATGGGAAGAAACAAAATAGAAATGCTAGAGCTGAGAAGTATAATAATAGAAATGAAAAATTTACTACAGGCACTGAACAGCTGATTTAAGCATGCAGAAGAAAGAACGCAAACTTGAATATTGAAAAATTGAAACTATTATTGTTTGAGGATCAGAAAGGAAAAAGAGGGAAAAACAGTGAAGAGAGTCTAAAGGACACGTTGAGCACCATTAAGAGTACCAATCCATGTGTTATAGGAACCCATTAGGTGAAGAGAGAGAGAAAGGACCAGAAAGAATGTGAGAAGAAATAGTGGCTGAAATCATCTCAAATTTGATTAATCCAAGAACCTCCACAGACTCCAAGCAGAATAACTCAAAGAGAAGTACACTGAGACACATTACAGTCAAAGAGAAAGAATCATTTCTTTTCCTTTTCAACTTTTATTTTAGAATCCAGGTGTACATGTGCAGGTTTGTTGCAAGGGTCTGTTGCCTGATGCTGAGGTGAGGTAGTGAGCATAGTACCCAATAGGTAGTTTTCCAGCACTTGCTCTCCTCCTTCTTTCCCCTTTCTAGTAGTCCCCAGTGAATATTATTCCCATCTTTATGTCTATGTGTCCCCAGTGTTTAGCTCCCACTTATAAGTGAGAATGATATTTAATTTGATTTGTGGTGTCTGCATTACTTTGCTCTAAATAATAGTCTCCAGCTGCATCCATAATGCTGCAAAAGACACAATTTTACTCTTTTTATGACTTCACAGTATTCTATGGTGTATATGTACCACATTTTTAAAAACTTTTACTTTTAAGTTCAGGGATAGCTGTGCAGGTTTGTTATGTAAGTAAACTTATGTCATAGGGGTTTGTTGTATAGATTATTTCATCAATCAGGTATTAAGCCTAGTAGCTATTAGTTATTTTTCCTAATTCTCTCCCTCCTCTCTCCTCTGATAGGCCCCAGTATCTGTTGTTCCCCTCTATGTGTCCGTACTTTCTCATCATTTAGCTCCTACTTATAAGTGAGAACATGTGGTGTTTGGCTTTCTGTCCCAGCTTTAATTTACTAAGGACAATGGTCTCCAGCTCCATCCATGCTTCTGAAAAGGACATGATCTTGTTCCTTTTCATGGCTGCATAGTATTCCATGGTGTATATGTACTACACTTCTTTATCCAGTCTACAACTGATGGGCATTTAGCTTGATTCCATGTCTTTGTTATTGTGAATAGTGCTGCAATGAACTTACATGTGCATGGGTATATTCCTTTGGGTATATACCCAGTAATGGGATTGCTGCATTGAATAGTAGTTCTGTTTTTAGGTCTTTGAGGAATTGCCACGCTGTCTTCCACAATAAGTGAGCTAATTTACACTCCCTCTAACAGCATATAAGAATTCCCTTTTCTCCACAACCTTGTCAGCACCTTCTATTTTTTGGCTTTTTAATAATAACCATTCTGACTGGTGTGAGATGGTATCTCATCATGGTTTCTATTTGTATTTCTCTAAATCAGTGATGTTGAGCTTTTTCTCATATGATTGTTCATCACGTGTATGTCTTCTTTAGAAAAATGTCTGTTCATGTTCTTTGCCCACTTTTTAATAGGGTTGGTTGTTTCTTCTTGTAAATTTAAGTTCCTTATAGATGCTGGATATTAGACCTTCATAGTTTACAAAAATTGCCTCCCATTCTGTAGGTTGTCTGTTTACTCTGTTGATAGTTTATTTTTCTGTGCGGAAGCTCTTTAGTTTAATTAGATCTCATCTGTCAATTTTTGGGTTTGTTGCAATTGCTTTTGGCATCTTCATCATGAAATCTTTGCCTGTTCCTATGTCTAGAAGGGTATTGCCTAGGTTGTCTTCCAGGGTTTTTTATAGTTTTGGGTTTTACATTTAAGTCTTTTATCCATTTTGACTTAATTTTTTATGTGATTTAAGGAAGGCGTCCAGTTTCAATCTTCTGCGTATGGCTAGCCAGTTATCTCAGCACCATTTACTGAATAGAGAATCTTTCCCCATTGCTTGTTTTTGTCAGATTTGTCAAAGATTAGGGAGTTGTAGGTGTGCAGCTTTATTTCTAGCTCTCTATTCTGTTCCATTGGTCTATGTGTTGTTTTTGCACCAGTGTCATGCTGTTTTGGCTACTGTAGCCCTATAGTATAGTTTGAAGTTGGACAGTGTGATACCTCCAGCTTCGCTCTTTTGGCTTAGGATTGCCTTGGCTATGTGGGCTCCTTTTTGGTTCCACGTGAATTTTATATGGTATTTTTTTTCTAGTTCTGTGAAGTATGTCCTCAGTAGTTTGATAGGAACAGCACCGAATATACAAATTGCTTTGGCCATTTTAATGATATAATTTATTCCTATTCATGAGCATGTAATGTTTTTCTATTTGTTTGCATCATCTCTGATTTCTTTGACCGGTGTTTTGTAGTTCTCCTTGTAGAGACCTTTCATCTTCCTGGTTAGCTGTGTTTCTAGGTATTTTATTCTTTCAGTGGCCATTGTGAATGGTATTGTGTTCCTGGCTTGGCTCTTGGCTTGACTGTTGTTGGTGTATAGGACTGCTAGTGATTTCTGAACATTGATTTTGTATGCTGAGACTTTGCTGTAGTTGTTTATCAGCTTAAGGAGCTTTTGGGCTTAGGCTGTGGGGTTTTCTAGATATGAGATCATGTCATCTGCAAACGTGAATAATTTGACTTTCTCTTTTCCTATTTGGATGCCCTTTATTATTTTTCTCTTGCCTGATCACTCCGACTGGAACTTCCAATACTATGTTGAATAGAAGTGGTGAGAGAGGGCATCTTTGTCTTGCTCCAGCTTTTGAGGGGAATGCTTCCAGCTTTGCATACTCAATATAATGTTGTCTGTGGGTTTGTCATAGATGGCTCTTGTTATTTTGAGGTATGTTTATTTAATGTCTAGTTAATTTGGAGTTTTTAACATAAAAGGGTGTTGAATTTTATCGAAAGTCTTTTCTCAATCTATTGAGATAATAGTGTGGTTTTTGTCTTTAGTTCAGTTTATGTGATGAATCACATTTATTGATTTGTGTGTGTTGAGCCACCCTTGCAACCCAGGGATAAAACGTACTTGATCATCGTGGATAAGCTTTATGATGTGCTGCTGGATTCGGTTTGCCAGTATTTTGTTGAGGATTTTTGCATTAATGTTTATCAAGGATATGTGCCTGAAGTTTACTTTTTTGTTATGCCTCTGCCAAGTTTTTGTATCAGGAAGATGCTGGTCTTGTAGAATGATTTATGGAGGAGTCCCTCCTCAATTTTTTGGAATAGTTTCACTAGGAATTGTATCAGCTGTTCTTTTACACCTAGTAGAATTTGGCTGTGAATCCATTTGGGTACAGGCTTCTTTTTGGTTGATAGGCTATTTATTACTGATTCAATTTCAGAGCTTGTTATTAATCTATTCAGGGATTCAGTTTCTTCCTGATTCAGTCTTGGGAGTGTGTATATATCCAGAAATTTATCCACTTCTTCTATATTTTCTAGTTTGTGTGCATAGAAGTGTTCATAATATTCTCTGATGGCTATTTGTGTATCTGTGGGGTCATTGGTGACATTCTCTTTGTCTTTTCTAATTGTGTTTACTTGGATTTTCTTATATTTTCTACAATGATACTTTAAGTTCTAGGGTACATGTGCACAAAGTGCAGGTTTGTTACATATGTGTACATGTGCCATGTTGCTGTGCTGCGCCCATTAACTCATCATTTACATTAGGTATTTCTCCTAATGCTATCCCTCCCCCATCCCCCCACACAGGCCCCACTGTGTGATGTTCCCTGCCCTGTGTCCAAGTGTTCTCATTGTTCAACTCCCACCTATGCGTGAGAACATGCAGTGTTTGGTTTTCTGTCCTTGTGATAGTTTGCTCAGAATGATGGTTTCCAGTTTCATCAATGTCCCTACAAAGTACATGAACTCATCTTTTTCACGGCTGCATAGTATTCCATGGTGCGTATGAGCCACATTTTTGTAATTCAGTCTATCATTGATGGACATTTGGGTTGGTTCCAAGTCTTTGCTATTGTGAATGGTGCCACAATAAACATACCTGTGCATGTGTCTTTATAGTAGCATGATTTATAATCCTTGGGTATATACTAAGTAATGGGATCTCTGGGTCAAATGGTATTTCTAGTTCTAGATCCTTGAGGAATTGCCAAACTATCTTCCACAATGGTTAAACTAGTTTATACTCCCACCAACAGTGTAAAAGCATTCCTATTTCTCCACATCCTCTCCAGCATCTGTTGTTTCCTGACTTTTTAATGATTGCCATTCTAACTGGTGTGAGATGGTATCTCATTGTGGTTTTGATTTGCATTTCTCTGATGGCGAGTGATGATGAGCATTTTTTCATGTGTCTGTTGGCTGTATGAATGTCTTCTTTTGAGGAGTGTGTTCATATCCTTTCCCCACTTTTTGATGGGGTTGTTTGATTTTTTCTTGTAAATTTAAGTTCTTTGTAGATTCTGGATATTAGCCCTTTGTCAGATGAGTAGATTGCAAAAATTTTCTCCCATTCTGTAGGTTGTCTGTTCACTCTGATGGTAGTTTCTTTTTGTTGTGCAGAAGCTCTTTGATTTAATTAGATCCCATTTGTCAATTTTGGCTTTTGTTGCCATTGCTTTTGGTGTTTTAGTCATGAAGTCCTTGCCCATACCTATGTCCTGAATGGTATTACCTAGATTTTCTTCTTGGGTTTCTATGGTTTTAGGTCTAACATTTAAGTCTTTAATCCATTTCGAATTAATTTTTCTATAAGGTGTAAGGAAAGGATCCAGTTTCAGCTTTCTACATATGGCTAGTCAGTTTTCCCAGCACCATTTATTAAATAGGGAATCCTTTCCCCATTTCTTGTTTTTGTCAGCTTTGTCAAAGATCAGATGGTTGTAGATGTGTGGTGTTACGTTTGAGGCTTCAGTTCTGTTCCATTGGTCTATACATCTGTTTTGGTACCAGTACCATGCTGTTTTGGTTACTGTTGCCTTGTAGTATAGTTTGAAGTCAGGTAGCACGATGTCTTCAACTTTGTCCTTTTGGCTCAGGATTGTCTTGGCTATGCAGGCTCTTTTTTGGTTCCATATGAACTTTAAAGGAGTTTTTCCAATTCTGTAAAGAAAGTCATTGGTAGCTTGATGGGGATGACATTGAATCTGTAAATTACCTAGGACCGTATGGCCATTTTCAAGATATTGATTCTTCCTATCCATGAGCATGGAATGTTCTTCCATTTGTTTGTGTCCTCTTTTATTTCATTGAGCAGTGGTTTGTAGTTCTGCTTGAAGAGGTCCTTCACATCCCTTGTAAGTTGGATTCCTAAGTATTTTATTCTCTTTGTAGCAATTGTTAATGGGAGTTCACTCATGATTTGACTCTCTGTCTGTTATTTGTATATAAGAATGCTTGTGATTTTTGCACATTGATTTTGTATCCTAAGAATTTGCTGAAGTTGTTTTTCAGCTTAAGGAGATTTGGGGCTGAGACGATGGGGGTTTTCTAAATATACAATCATGTCATCTGCAAACAGGGACAATTTGACTTCCTCTTTTCCTAATCGAATACCATTTATTTCTTTCTCTTGCCCTGCTCAGAACTTCCAACACTATGTTGAATACAAGTGGTGAGAGAGGGCATCCCTGTCTTGTGCCAGTTTTCAAAGGGAATGCTTCCAGTTTTTGCCCATGCAGTATGATACTGGCTGTGGGTTTGTCATAAATAGCTCTTGTTATTTTGAGATATGTTCCATCAATACCTAGTTTATTGAGAGTTTTTAGCATGAAGGGCTGTTGCATTTTTTCAAAGGCCTTTTCTGTATCTATTGAGATAATCATGTGGCTTTTGTCTTTGGTTCTGTTAATGTGATGGATAACATTTATTGATTTGTGTATCTTGAACCAGCCTTGCATCCCAGGGATGAAGCCAACTTGATCTTGGTGGATTAGTTTTTTGATATGCTGCTGAATTCAGTTTGCCAGTATTATATTGAGGATTTTTGCATCAATGTTCATCAGGGATATTGGTTTAAAATTCTCTTTTTTTGTGTGTCTCTGCCAGGCTTTGGTATCAGGGTGATGCTGGCTTCATAAAACGAGTTAGGGATGATTCCCTCTTTTTCTATTAATTGGAATTGTTTCAGAAGGAACGGTACCAGCTCCTCTTTGTACCTCTGGTAGAACTCAACTGTGAATCCATCTGGTCCTGTACTTTTTTGATTGGTAGGCTATTAATTATTGCCTCAATTTCAGAGCCTGTTATTGGTCTATTCAGCAATTCAATTTCTTTCTGGCTTAGTCTTGGAGGATGTATGTGTCCAGGAATTTATCCATTTCTTTTAGATTTTCTAGTTTATTTGCTTAGACATGTTTATAGTATTCTCTGATGGTAGTTTTTATTTCTGTGGGATCAGTAGTGATATCCCCTTTACCATTTTTTTTATTGCGTCTATTTGATTCTTCTCTTTTTTCTTTACTAATCTTGCTAGTGGTCTATCAATTCTGTTGATCTTTTCAAAAAACCAGCTCCTGGATTCATTGATTTTTTGAAGGGTTTTTTGTGTCTCTATCTCCTTCAGTTCTGCTCCAATCTTAGTTATTTCTTGCCTTCTGCTACCTTTTGAATTTGTTTGCTATTGCTTCTCTAGTTCTTTTAATTGTGATATTAGGGTGTCGATTTTAGATCTTTCCTGGTTTCTCCTGTAGGCATTTAGTGCTATAAATTTCCCTTTACACACTGCTTTAAATGTGTCCCAGAGATTCTTCTATGTTGTGTCTTTGTTCTCATTGGTTTCAAAGAGCATCTTTATTTCTGCCTTCATTTCGTTGTTTACCCAGTAGTTATTCAGGAGCAGGTGGTTCAGTTTCCATGTAGTTGTGCAGTTTTGAGTGAGTTTCTTACTCCTGAGTTCTAATTTGTTTGCACTGTGGTCTGAGAGACAGTTTGTTGTGATTTCTGATCTCTTACATTTGCTGAGGAGTGCTTTACTTCCTACTTTGGTCAATTTTGGAATAAGTGCAATGTGGTGCTGAGAAGAATGTATATTCTGTTGATTTGGGGTGGAGAGTTCTGTAGATGTCTATTAGGTCTGCTTGGTGCAGAGCTGAGATTAAGTCCTGTATATCCTTGTTAACCTTCTGACTCGTTGATCTGTCTAATATTGTCAGTGGGGTGGTAAAGTCTCCCATTATTATTGTGTGGGAGTCTAAGTCTCTTTGCAGGTCTCTCAGGGCTTGCTTTATGAATCTGGGTGCTCCTGTATTAGGTGCATATATATTTAGGATAGTTAGCTCTTCTTGTTGAATTGATCCATTTACCATTATGTAATGGCCTTCTTTGTCTCTTTTGATCTTTGTTGGTTTAAAGTCTGTTTTATCAGAGACTAGGATTGCAACCCCTGCTTTGTTTTTTGTGTTCCATTTGCTTGGTAGGTCTTCCTCCATCCCTTTGTTTTGAGCCTATGTGTGTCTCTGCACATGACATGGATCTCCTGAGTACGGCACACTGATGGGTCTTGACTCGTTATCCAATTTGCCACTCTGTGTCTCCTAATTGGGGCATTTAGCCCATTTACATTTAAGGTTAATATTGTTATGTGTGAATTTGATCCTGTCATTATAATGTTAGCTTGTTATTTTGCCCATTTGTTGATGTAGTTTCTTCTTAGCATCGATGGTCTTTACAATTTGGCATGTTTTTGCAGTGGCTGGTACTGGTTGTTCCTTTCCATGTTTACTGCTTCCTTCAGGAGCTCTTGTAAGGCAGGCCTGGTGGTGACAAAATCTCTAAGCATTTGCATGTCTGTAAAGGATTTTATTTCTCCTTCACTTATTAAGCTTAGTTTGGCTGGATATGAAATTCTGGTTTGAAAATTATTTTCTTTAAGAACGTTGAATATTGGCCCTCACTCTCTTCTGGCTTGTATGGTTTCTGCTGAGAGATCCACTGTTAGTCTGATGGGCTTCCCATTGTGGGTAACCGGACCTTTCTCTATGGCTGCCCTTAGCATTTTTTCCTTCATTTCAACCTTGGTGTATCTGACAATTATGTGCCTTGGGGTTGCTCTTCATGAGGAGTATCTTTGTGGTGTTCTCTGTGTTTCCTGAATTTGAATGTTGGCCTGCCTTTCTAGGTTGGGGAAATTCTCCTGGATAATATCCTGAAGAGTGTTTTCCAGTTGGTTCCATTCTCCCCGTCACTTTCAGGTACACCAATTAAACGTAGATTTGGTCTTTTCACATAGTCTCATATTTCTTGGAGACTTGGTTCATTTCTTTTTACTGTTTTTTCTCTAAATTTCTCTTCTCACTTCATTTCATTAATTTTATCTTCAAGTACTGATACCCTTTCTTCCGCCTGATCAAATCAACTACTGAAGCTTGTGCGTGTGTCACGTAGTTCTCGTGCCATGTTTTACAGCTCCATCAGGTCATTTAAGGTCTTCTCTACACTTTTTATTCTAGTTAGCCATTTGTCTAATACTTTTTCAAGGTTTTTAACTTCCTTGCAATGGGTTTGAACATCCTCCTTTAGCTCAGAGAAGTTTGTTATTACTTACTTTCTGAAGCCTACTTCTGTCAACTCATCAAAGTCATTCTCTGTCCTGCTTTGTTCCATTGCTGGTGAGGAGCTACGATCCTTTAGAGGAGAAGGGATGCTCTGGGTTTTAGAATTTTCAGCTTTTCTGCTCTGGTTTCTCCCCATCTTTGTGATTTTATCTACCTTTTGTCTTTGATGATGGTGACCTACAGGTGGGGTTTTGGTGTGGCTCTCCTTTTTGTTGATGTTGATGCTATTCCTTTCTGTTTCTTAGTTTTCCTTCTAACAGTCAGGTCCCTCAGCTGCAGGTCTGTTGGAGTTTGCTAGAGGTTCACTCCAGACCCTGTTTGCCTGGGTTTCACCAGCAGAGGCTGCAAAACAGCAAATATTACAGAACAGTAAATATTGGTGCCTGATCCTTCCTCTGGAAGCTTCATCTCAGAGGGGCACCTGTCTGTATGAGGTGTCAGTCAGCCCTCACTGGGAGGTGTCTCCAAGTTAGGCTACATGGGGTTCAGGGACCCACTTGAGGAGGCATTCCATCTGTTCTTAGAGATCAAACACCATGCTGGGGGAACCACTGCTCTCTTCAGAGCTGTCAGACAGGTATGTTTAAGTCTGCAGAAGTTTCTGCTGCCTTTTGTTCAGCTATGCCCTACGCTCAAAGGTGGAGTCTACAGAGGAAGGCAGGCCTCATTGAGCTGTGGTGGGTTCCACCCAGTTTGAGCTTCCAGGCTGCTTTGTTTATCTACTCAATCCTCAGCAATGGTGGACTCGCCCGCCCCCAGCCAGGCTTGCAGCCTTGCAGTTAGATCTTGGACTAGCAGAGGGCAAGACTCTGCGGGCATAAGGACCTGCTGAGCCAGGTGCAGGATGTAATCTCTTGGCGTGCCATTTGCTAAGACCATTGGAAAAGTGCATTGTTTAGGTGCCAGTGTCCCGATTTTCCCGGTATAGTCTGTCACGGCTTCCCTTGGCTAAGAAAGGCAAATTCCCAGACCACTTGTGCTTCCCGAGTGAGGTGATGCCCTGCTCTGCTTCAGCTTGCCCTCCATGGGCTGCACCCACTTTCCAACCAGTCCCAGTGAGATGAACCAGGTACCTCAGTTGGAAATGCAGAAATCACTCGTCTTCTATGTCGATCATGCTGGGAGCTGCAAACCAGAGCTGTTCCTATTTGACCATCTTGGAACGGACCTCCCTATTTGGATTTTCTATCTTTTCTTTTTGATTAGTCTAGCTAGTAGTCTATTTCATTAGTTTTCTTAAAAAACAAACTCCTAGATTAGTTTATCTTTAGAGTAGCTTTTCGTGTCTCGTTATCCTTCAGTTCAGGTCTAATTTTGGTTATTTCTTGTCTTCTATTAGCTTTGGAGTTGGTTTGCTTTTAGTTATCTAGTTCTTTTAGTTGTGATATTAGGTTGTTAAATTGAGATCTTTCTAGTTTTTTCACGTGGGTATTTACTGCCTTAGTTGTGTCCCAGAGATTCTGGTATGTTGTATCTTTGTTCTCATTAGTTTCAAAAAACTTTTTGACTTCTGCCTTAATTTCATTATTTCATTATTACCCAAAAGTCATTCAGGTGTAGATTATTCAATTTCCATCTAACTGTATGGTTTTCAGTGATTTTCTTAGTCTTGATCGCTAATTTTATTGCACTGTGGTCCAAGAGAGTGGTTGTTATAATTTCAGTTCTTCTGAATTTGCTGAAGAGTGTTTTGTCTCAGATTATGGGGTTGATTTTAGAGAATGTGCCATGTGGCAATGAGAAGAATGTATATTCTGCTGTTTTGGGCGAAGAGTTCTGTAGATGTCTATCAGGTCCATTTAATGCAGTGCTGAGTTCAGGTCCTAGATATCTTTGTTAATTTTCTGCCTCAATAATCTGTCTAATACTGTCAGTGGAGTGTTGAAGTCTCCTAATATTATTGTATGGGAGTCTAAGTCTCTTTGAAGGTCTCTGGGAACTTGGTTTTCCTGTGTTGGGTGTATATATATCTAGGTTAGATCTTCTTGTTGAATTGAACCCTTCACCATTATGTAATGCCCTTCTTTTTCTTTTGTGATCTTTGTTGTTTTAAAGTCTGTTTTGTCTGAAACTAGGATTGCAACCCCTGCTTTCTTCTGTTTTCCATTCGATTGGCAGATTTTTCTCCATTTCTTTATTATGAGACTATGTGTGTCATCGCATGTGAAATGAGTCCTTTGAAGTAAGTATACCAATGGGCCTTGGTTCTTTACCCATTCTGTGCCTTTTAATTGGGACATTTAGCCTATTTACATTCAAGGTTAATATTGATATGTGTGATTTGATCCTGTCATCATGATATTAGCTGGTTATTAGTCAGACTTGTTTATATGGTTGCTTTACAGTTTCACTGGTCTCTGTACATAAGTGTGTTTCTATATTTAGTGCTTCCTTCAGGAGGCAGGTCTGGTGGTAATAAATTCCCTCAGCATTTGCTTGTCTCAAGAGGATCTTATTTCTCCTTCACTTATAAAGTTTAGTTTTGCTGGATTTGAAATTCTGGGTTGAAATATTTTTTCTCTAAGAATGTTGAATATGGGCCCTCATTCTCTTCTGGCTGAGAGGTCTGCTGTTAGTCTGATGGGCTTCCCTTTGTAGGTGACCTGATCTTTCTCTCTAGCTGCCTTTAACATTTTTCTCTTTCATTTCAACCTTGGAGAATCTGATAATTATGTGTATTGGGGATGATCTTCTTGCGAAGTATCTTGTTGCAGTTCTCTGAATTTCCTGAATTTCAATGTTGACCTCTCTAGCTAGGTTGGGAAGTTTTCATGGATAATATCTTGAAACACATTTTCCAAGTTGCTTATACTCTCCCCATATCTTTCAAGGACACTGATGAGTCATGGATTTGGTCTCTTTACATATCCCATATTACTCAGAAGTTTTATTCATTTATTTTCATTCTTTTTTTCTCTATTCTTGTCTGACTCTCTTATTTCATAAAGCCAGTTTGCAAGCCCTGAGTTCTTTTCTGCATCTTGATATATTCTACTAATAAAATGTGTGGTTTCATTATGAAATTCTTGTAGTATGTTTACAGTTCTACCAGATTGCTTGCATTCTTTTCTATACTGACTATTTTGTCTGTTAGTTCCTGTATCATCTTATCATGATTCTTTGCTTCCTTTGATTGGGTTTCAACGTACTCATTTCAATGATCTTTGTTTCTATCCATATTCTGAATTCTATTTCTGTCATTTCAACCATCTCAGCCTGGTTCAGAACCCTCACTGGAGAGGTACTGCAGTAGTTTGGAGGAAAAAAATCATTCGGGCATTTTGAGTTGATTTACATCCATGGTGTTGCAAAGAACATGATTTTATTCATTTGTATGACTGCATAATATTCCATTGAGTATATATACCACATTTTCTATATTCAATCCACCATTAATGGCCACCTGAGTTGATTCCATTTCTTTGTTATTGTAAATTGTGCTTCATTAAACATATGAGTGTGTCTTCTTGGTAGAACAATTTATTTTTCCTTGGGTATATACCCAATAATGGGATTGCTGAGTCAAATGGTAGTTCTATGTTTAGTTCTTTGAGAAACCTCCAAATGATTTCCACAAGCCTTGAACTAATTTGCATTACCACTAATAAAGTATAAGCATTCCCTTTCTCCACATCCTTGCCAACATCTGCTATTTATTGACTTGTTTGTAATAATCATTGTGACTGGTGTGAGATGGTATCTCATTAGGGTTTTGATTTGCATCTCTCTAATGACTAGTAATGTTGAGCGTTTTTTTTCTCATATATTTGTTGGTTACATGCATGTCTCCTTTTGATAAGTGTCTGTTCATGTCCTTTGCCCACTTTTTAATGGAGTTTTTTTTTTTTTTTCCTCATTGATGTGTTTAAGTTTCTTACATATTCTGGATATTAGACCTTTGTCAGATGCATACTTTGCAAATATTTTCTCCCAATCTGTAGGTTGTATGTTTCCTTCCTTGATAGTTTATTTTGCTATGCAGAAGCTTTTCAGTTTAATTAAGTCTCATACATCCTTTTTGTTTTTGTCGCATTTGTTTTTGAGGAGTTAGTCATGAGGTCTTTGCTTAGGCCAATGCCTAAAAGAATATTTCCTTGGTTTTCTTCTAAAGTTTCAACAGTTTGAGGTCTTACATGTAAGTATTTAATCCATCTTTGAGTTAATTTTTATATAGGATGATAGGTAAAGGTCCAGTTTCATTCTTCTGCATATGGTTAGCCACTTTCCCAGCATTATTTATTGAATAGGACATCCTTTCCTCATTACTTAATTTAGTCATCTTCGTTGAAGATCAATTGATTGTATGTTTGCAGCTTTATATCTGGGTGGCTTATTCTGTTTCACTGGTCTATGTTTCTGTTTTTGTACCAGTACCATGCTGTTTTGGTTACCATAGTCCTGTAGTATAATCTGTACACAGGTAATGTGATACTGCCTGCCTCATTGTTTTGCTAAGGATTGCCTTGGCTATTTGTACTCTTTTTTCATTCCATATGAATTTTATAATAGTTTTTTTTCTAATTCTTTGAAAAATGATCTTGGTACTCTGATAGGAATAGCATTGAATCTGTAGATTACTGTTGGCAGTATAGACATTTTAATGATATTGATTCTTCCTATCCATGAGCACAGAATGTTTATGCATTTGTTTGTGTCATCTTTGGTCTCTTTCAGTAGTGTTTTGACCTTCTGTTTTGTAATTCTCCTTGTAGAAATATTTCACCCCTCTGTTTAGATATAGTCTTAAGTATTTTATTTTTGTGTGTGTGGCTGTTGAAAATAGGATTGTGTTCTTAATTTGGTGCTCAGCTGGAATATTATAGGGTATAGAAGGGATAGCATTTTTAAAGGGGTAAAAGACAAAAACTATCAGACAAAAATTCCATACTCAGCAACATTATCCTTCAAAACAAAGCTCTTTAACCCTCTAAAAATCACACTAGCTCACCAGCAATGGATCCAAATCAAGAAGAAATCCCAGATTTACCTGAAAAAGAATTCAGGAAATTAGTTATTAAGCTAATCAGGGAGGCACCAGAAAAAGATGAAGCCCAATGCAAGGAAATCAAAAAAATGATACAAGTGAAGGGGGAAATATTCAAAGAAATAGATATCATAAAGAAATCAGGAAACATTGAACACACTTACAGAAATGCAAAATGCTCTGGAAAGTTTCAGCAATAGAATTGAATAAGCAGTAGAAAGAAATTCAGAGCTTGAAGACACAGTCTTTGAATTAACCCAATCCAACAAAGACAAAGTTAAAAAATAAGAAAATATGAACAAAGCCCTTAAGAAGTCTGGGATTATGTTAAGTGACCAAACCTAACAATAATTGGTTTTCTGAGGAAGAACAAAAATCTAAAGGTTTGGAAAACATATTTGGGGGAATAATTGAGGAAAACTTCCCCAGACTTTCTAGAGACCTAAGCATCCAAATACAAGAAGCACAAAGAACACCTGGGAAATTTATTGCAAAAAAATCATTGCCTAGGCACATTGTCATCAGGTTATCTAAAGTTAACATGAAGGAAAGAATCTTAAGAGCTCTGAGACAAAAGCACCTGGTAACCTATGAAGGAAAACCTATCAGATTAACATCAGATTTCTCAGCAGAAACCCTGCAAGCTAGAAGGGATTGGGACCCTATCTTCAGACTCCTTAAACAAAACAATTATCAGTCAAGAAATTTGTATCAAGTGAAACTAAGTGTCATATATGAAGGAAAGATACAGTTTTTTTCAGATAAGCAAATACAGAAAGAATTTACGACTATCAAGCCACGATTACAAGAACTGCTAAAACAGCTCTAAATCTTAAAAAAAAATACTGGAGACACATCACAACAGAACCTCTTTAAAGCACAAATCTCACAGGACCCACAAAACAAAAATACAATTTAAAAAAGTGAAAAAAAAAAAAGGTACACAGGCAACAAATAATACAGTGAATGGAATGGTACCTCACATCTCAATACTAACATTGACTATAAATGGATTAAGTGCACCACTTAAAAGATACAGAACCACAGAATAAATAAATATTCACCAATCATCTGGTGCCTTCAAGAGACTCACCTAACACAGAAGGACTCACGTAAACTTAAAGTAAAGGTGTGGAAGAAGGCATCTCATGCAAATGGACACCAAAAGTGAGCAGGGGTATCTATTCTTATATCAGACAAAGCAAACTTTAAGGCAACAGCAGTTTAAAAAGACAAAGAGGGACATTATATAATACTAAAAGGCCTTGTCCAACAGGAAAATATCACAGTCCTAAACATATATGCACCTATCACTGGAGCTCCCAATTTTATAAAACAATTGCTAATAGACCTAAGAAATGAGATAGAGAGCAAAACAATGATAATGGCAGACTTCAATACTCCACTGACAGCACTAGACAAGTCATCAAGACAGAAAACCAATGAAGAAACAATGGATTTAAACTAGACCTTGGAACAATTTGACTTAACAGATACATACAGAATGTTCCATCCAATAACCACAGGATACACCTTCTATTTAACGGCACATGGAACTTTCTCCAAGATAGACCATGTGATAGGCCAAACCATATGATAGGCCACAAAAACGAGCCTAAATAAGTTTAAGAAAATTGAAAAATTGAAATTATATCAAGAACTCTCTCAGACCACAGTGGAATAAAACTGGAAATCAACTCCAAAAGGAACCTTCAAAACCATGGAATTACATGTAAGTTAAATAACCTGCTCCAGAATGATCACTGGGTCAAAAACGAAATCAAGACAGAAATTAAAAAATTCTTCAAACTGGAAGACAATAGTGACAACCTATCAAAATCTCTGTGATATGGCAAAGGCGGTGCTAAAAGGAAAGCTTTTTTTGATGTTCAGCTTACATCAAAAATACTGAAAGAACACAACCTGACATTTTAAAGTCACACCTCAAAGAACTAGAGAAACAAGAACAAACTAAACCCAAACCCAGCAGAAGAAAGAAAATAACCAAGATCAGAGTAGAACTAAATGAAATTGAAACAAAAAAATACAAAAGATAAATGAAACAAAAGGCTGGTTCTGTGAAAAGATAAAATTGATAGACTATTAGCAAGATTAACCAAGAAAAGAAGAGAGAAAATCCAAATAACCTCAATAAGAAATGAAATGGGAGATGTTACAACTGACACCAATGAAATACAGAAGATCATTCAAGGCTATTATGAACATCTTTATGCACATAAACTAGAAAACCTAGAAGAGATAGATAAATTAATGGGAAAATACTAACTTCCTAGCTTAAATCAGGAAGAATTAGATACCCTGAACAGACGAATAACAAGCAGCGAGATTGAAATGATAATTTAAGAACTTCCAACAACAACAACAAAAAGTCCAGGACCAAATGAATTCACAGTAGAATCCTACA
Source organism: Piliocolobus tephrosceles (assembly GCF_002776525.5). Lineage (NCBI taxonomy): Eukaryota > Metazoa > Chordata > Mammalia > Primates > Cercopithecidae > Piliocolobus > Piliocolobus tephrosceles. The sequence continues at coordinate 39,943,822 of NC_045453.1, forward strand.
AGACCTTCAAAGAATTGGTACCAATTCTTTTGACACTATTCCACAAGACAGAGAAAGTCAGAGCCCTCCCGGATTTATTCTATGAAGCCAGCATCAGCCTAATACCAAAATCAGGAAAGTACATAACCAAAAAAGAAAGCTACAGACTGATATCCCTGATGAACATAGATGCAAATATCCTTTACAAAATACTAGCTAACTGAATTCAACAACATATCAAAAAGATAATCCACCATAAACAAGTGGGTTTCATACCAGGGATGCAAGAATGTTTTAACATACGCAAGTCAATAAATGTGATACACCACATAAACAGAATTAAAAACAAAAATAATATGATCATCTCAATAGATGCAGAAAAAGGATTCGACAAAATCCGGTATCTTTTTATGATTAAAACTCTCAACAAAATTGGCATACAAGAGACATATTTCAATTTAATAAAAGCCATCTATGACAAACCCACAGCCAACATAATACTGAATGGGGAACAGTTGAAAGCATTTCCACTGAGAACTGGAAGAAGAAAAGGATGCCACTCTCACCACTTCTCTTCAACTAGTACTGGAAGTCCTAACCAACGCAATCAGATAAGAGAAAGAAATAAAGGGCATCCAAATCAGTAAAGAGGAAGTCAAACTGTCACCATTTGCTGGCAATTACCTGAAAAATCCTAAAGACTCCTCCAGAAAGTTCCTAGAACTGATAAATGAATTCAGCAACGTTTCCAGATACAAGATTAGTGTACACAGATCAGTAGCTCTTCTACACACCAACAGTGACCAAGCAGAGAATCAAATGAAGAACTCAAACCCTTTTACAATAGCTGCAAAAAAAAAAAAAAAAAAAAAAAAAAAAAAAAAAAA
>NC_045453.1:39944787-39973364 GCF_002776525.5 Piliocolobus tephrosceles
TGGAAACACATCCCATGCTCATGGATGGGTAGAATCAATATTGTGAAAATGACTATACTGCCAAAAGCAATTTACAGATTCAATGCAATCCCCATCTAAATATCAAAATCATTCTTCAAAGAATTAGAAAAAAACAATTCTAAAATTCATATGGAACCAAAAAAGAGAGTGCATAGCCAAAGCAAGACTAAGCAAGAAGAACAAATCTGGAGGCATCACACTACCTGATTTCAAACAATACGATAAGGTCATAGTCACCAAAACGGCATGGTACTGGTATAAAAATAGGCACATAGACCAATGGAACAAAATGGAGCACCCAGAAATAAACCCAAATACTTATAGCCAACTGATCTTCAACAAAGCAAACAAAAACATAAAGTGGGGAAAGGACACCCTTTTCAACCAGTGGTGCTGGAATAATTGGCTAGCCACTTGTGGGAGAAAAACTGGATTCCCATCTCTCACCTTATATAAAAATCAACTCAGGATGGATTAATGACTTAAATCTAAGATGTGAAACTGAAAATTCTAGAAGATAACATCAGAAAAACCCTTCTAGACATTGGCTTATACAAGGATTTCATGACCAAGACCCCAAAAGCAAATGCAAGGAAAACAAAGATACATAGCTGGGACTTAATTAAACTAAAGAGCTTTTGCACAGCAAAAGGAACAGTCAGCAGAGTAAACATATAACAAACAGAGTGGGAGAAAATCTTTGAAATCTATACATCTGACAAAGGACTAATATCTAGAATCTACAACGAACTCAAACAAATCAACAAGAAAATATAAACGGTTGGGCACAGTGGCTCATGCCTGTAATCCCAGCACTTTGGGGGGCCGAGGCAGGCAGATCACGAAGTCAGGAATTCGAGACCAGCCTGGCCAGTGTGGTGAAACCCCATCTCTACTAAAAATACAAAAATTACCCGGACCTGGTGATGTGCGCCTGTAGTCCCAGCTACTCAGGAGGCTGAGACAGGAGAATTGCTTGAACCCGGGAGGCGGAGGTTGCAGTGAGCTGAGATTGGGCCACTGTACTCCAACCTGGGTGACAGAGAGAGACTCCGTCTCAAAAAAAAAAAAAAAGAAAAAAATTACATCAAAAAGTAGGCTAAGGATGTGAATAGACAATTCTCAAAAGAAGATATACAAATGGCCAAGAAGCATATGAAAAAATGCTCAACATCACTAATGATCAAGAAAATGCAAATCAAAAGCACAATGTGATACCACTTTACCTAAGCTGAAATGGCCATTATTAAAAATGAAAAAAAAAGAAAAAAACAGTAGATGTTGGCATGGATGCAGTGATCAGGGAAAACTACCCGGCTGTTGGGAATGTAAACCAGTACAGCCACTATGGAAAACAGTGTGAAGATTCCTTAAAGAACTAAAAGTAGAACTAAAAGTAGAACCAACTGATCCGGTAATCCCACTACTGGGTTTCTACCCAGAGGAATAAAAGTCAGTATACCAAAGAGATACTGGCACAGGCATGTTTATAGCAACACAATCTGCAATTGCAAAATTGTGGAATCAACCCAAGTGCCCATCAATCTATGAGTGGATAAAGAAACGGTGATATATAATGAAATACCAACTCAGTCATAAAAAGGAATGGATTAATGGTATTTGCAGCGACCTGGATGAGATTGAAGACTTGTTTTTTTGTTTTTTTTTTTTTTTTGTTGTTGTTGTTGTTGTTGTTGTTTTTGAGACAGAGTTTGGCTCTTGTTGCCCAGGCTGGAGTGCAATGGTGTGATCTTGGCACACCGCAACCTCTGCCTCCCAGGTTCAAGCAATTCTCCTGCCTTAGCCTCCCGAGTCGCTGGGATTACAGGCATGCAACACCACACCTGGCTAATTTTGTATTTCTAGTAGAGATGAGGTTTCTCCATGTTGGTCAGACTGGTCTTGAGCAACCAACCTCAGGTGATTCACCCACCTCGGCATCCCAAAGTGCTGGGATTAAAGACGTGAGCCACCGCACCCAGCCGAGATTAGAAACTATTATTCTAAGTGAAGTAACTCAGGAATGGAAAACCAAACATCGTATGTTCTCACTGGTATGTGGGAGCTAAGCTATAAGGGGACAAAGTCATAAGAATGATACAATGGACTATGGGGACTTGGGGGGAAAGGGTGGGAGCGGGGTGAGGGAGAAAAGACTACAAATAGGGTGCAGTGTATACTGCTTGGGTGATGGGCATGCCAAAATCTCACAAATCACCACTATAGAACTTATTCATGTAACCAAACACCACCTGTACACCAATAACCTGTGGAAAAATAAAAATTTAAAGTAAGAATAATAAAAAAATAAAAACAGGCCACATGGTTATACCAGGTGCCAAAAAAAAAAAAAAGAAATATAGAAATCAAATATAAGTTATTGCATAGATAAATATAAAAGTCTATATTACCACATTTGGGATTGCAACTCCTCTTTTTATAATACTTCCTATATGATTTAAAAGACAAATAAATACACATCACTATAAATTTATGCTAATAGTCACACAATATCCAAAAATGTAATTTGTGAAAGCAACTGTAAAGGCAGGGAATGGAACTATATAGTAATGTAGTTATTGTATAGTACTGAAGCAAAATTTATAAAAATTTAAATAATATTGTTATAAATTTATGATTTTAATTATAACCTTTATGGTAATCACTAAGAAATTTTCCCAAAAATATACACAAAAGGAAATGAGAAGGAAATCCAAACAATACACTCCAAATAACAAAACACAAACAAGACAAATGGACGATACAAAGAATAAAAAAGATATAAAACATATAGAAAACAAATACCCAAATGAGAGAAGTAAACCCTTCCTCAAACAAGTATGTTATGTGTGAATGAATTAAATGCTCCAATCAAAAGGCAAAGATATGACAAAATGGATTTGAAAAATATGATCCAAGAGTATGCTGTCTACAAGAAATTCATTTTAGTTCTAAGGACATAAATATATTGAAATTAAAAAGATATACAAAGACATTTCTTTCTAACAGTAACCAGAAGAGAGTTGGGGTAGTTACGCAGTAATAGTATTGGACAAAACAGACTTTGACTCAAAAACAATTACAAGATACAAATAAGGACTTTGTATATTGATAAAAGGGTCAATTTATCAAGAAGATATAAACATCACACACAAGAAAGAACAGAGAAGTGGAGTATGCATACATTGACAGAATTAAAGAGAGAAAACATAGTTATACAATAATAGAGATTTCAATGCTAAACTTTTAATAATACATACAACAAAATAACTGAAGCTCAATAGGAAATAGAAGACTTGAACAACACTAGACCTAACAGACAGACAGAATACTCCACCCAACAACAGGAGAATACATACTTTTCAAATGTACCTGGAACGTTAGCTAAGATAGCCCATATGTTAGGCTACAAAACAAGTCTCAATAAATTTTAAAAGACTGAAATTACACAAAGAATATTCTCTGACTGTGATAAAATGAAGCTAGAAGTCCATAATAGAAGAATAACTAGAAAATTCACAAATATGTGGAGATTAAATGGTATACTGAAAATAAATGAGTCAAAAAATGAATCACACAAGAAATCAGAAAATACCTTGGCACAAATGCAAACAAAACTTAACATGCCGCAGTAATGGGATGCAGCAAAAGCAAGGCTAAGTGAGGAATTTATAGCTATAGACACAAACATTTATAAAAGAAGAAAGATTCTAAACTAACAACCTAATACTACACCTTAAAGAATTAGAAAATAAATATCAAATTTAACCCAAAGTTAGCAGAAGAAAGGAGATAAAGATTAAAAGAGGTAAACAAAATAGAAAGCAGTAGAGACTCAGCAAAACCAAAAACTGGTCCTTAGAAAAAAATCAACAAAATGACAAGACTTTAGCTAGACAGAAGGAGAAAAAATGGGGATACACAAATAGCTAAAACTAGAAATGAAAGTGGGGACATTACTACAGCAAATTAAATAACAGAAAAAACAGACAAATCTTAGAAATACAAATTACCCTTGGTGGCTCAAGATGAAATAGAACATCCCAACAGCCCTAAAACAAGTAAAGATGTTAAATCAATAATTAAACATCTTCTAACAAAGAAAATCCCAGGACCTTATGGCTTTACTGATGAATTCAACCACACATTTAAATAATTAACATCAATTTTTCTCAAACATTAACAAAAAATAGAGAAGAAAGAAACACTTTCCAGCTCCTTCTATGATGTCAGAATTACCCTGATATCAAAGTCACATAAAGACATCGGATCTTTAGGGGTGATAAAAACGTTCTGGAACAAGTTAGAGGTAGTTACACAACACTGTGAATGTCTTAAACGCCACTAAGTTGTTCACATTCAAATAGTTTATTTCATATTTGTGAAGTTCACTTCATTAAAAAAGCGAATAGTAGGAACGATAATGTATGCCAATTAAAAATATAATTTAGCAGGTCAGGGATCTCAAAATGAAATTCAGACTGTTACAAACAATCTAACTGCATTACAAATGGATGAAACACTTCACTGAAGAGGATGAAGAAAAAAGATGCTGACGTAAGTAATTTTAGAAATCAGTGGAGACTCAGATTGCAAAAAACATTGTACCTAAGCACTGTACTCTAGTTGGTAAACTTTTTCCCATGTGGGTGTGGGTTAACAATTCTAGTAGTGCTATAGATGTACACTAGATTTGAATAATTAAGTAAATAGATGGCAGATGTTGAGAGCCTGTTTTTTTCTGTTGGAGTAAGAATTTAGAGATAGCCAAGGGGAGCAGGTTAGAATGATTCATGTGGTAATGGATTACAGTTGATGATTGCAGTATGAACTCATGTTTATCTTCCAATAGACACTGCTTCCATATAGAAATATTTATAGATATGCATATATACATTGCTTAATAAACACACATATATCTTCTGGCTCTGTCCACTGAGAGGCTTTATAAACAATAACATCCTGGTGGCAACCTGATGCTCAGATCTTGGTTTCTAATACCATTCTCCAACAAAAGGAATCAGAGGTCCTTGGAGACATGGCTGATTCTAGGGCTGGGACAAGAAATATGCAAAATGAGCCTGGATTATCTTGAAGTACCTGAAAATATGAAAGTGCTCAAAAATAAAAAATAGAAAAAAAAATCCACAATGATGAAAATATATCAAACCAATACAAGAGTCAATGGAAAGAACTTCCAATAGCCAAAACTGGAACAATCTGAGTGACGAAGTAAATGAAGTAGTATTGGATTATAGCCCAAAGTGTAAAATAAATATCCATGAGTCCATAATCAAATGATTGAATAAATTAAATAAACAAGAAAATATAAATTTTGCATAAGTGGAATTCTAAGTAATTTATGTAGGTATTTTACCTGTAGGGAAGTGGAGCATAAACCTCCACCCCTTAAATGTGGGCTATGTATAGTTACTTCCTTCCAAAGAATAGTATGGAAAGGGAAGGAAGAGTAAATTTACAGTGCTGAGACCTGACAAACACTACCTCAGCCAGGCTTATAAGGTCAACTTCAACAGTGATATGTTAATGGTATGTATGCTTGATATGATGTGATGAGGGTCAGAATTAATCTCTGTGATCTTTTTCCCAAAACCCATAATATCAGTCTACTTATGAAAAAAAAATTGTACAAATCCCCATTAAGAGGCATTCTAAAAAATGCCTGACGCCTTAAAATTGTCTAGGTCATAAAAACAAGAAAGAGAAACTGTTACAGCCAACAACAGCTTTAGAAGACATGATGACTAAATATGATGTAGTATCCTAGATGCAATTCTGGAACAGAATAAGAAGACTAGCTACAAACCAAGGAAATCTGAACAAAGCATGGACTCATGTTAATAGTAACAGTAACATTATCAGAACAATCATCAACATCATCATTACCATTATCATCAATGTATCAGTATTGGTTCATGAATTGTAACAAATATACCATTCTAACAGAAGATGTTAGTAATAGAGGAAACCACGTTCAGGGTACATGGAAACACACTATACCATCTTTGTAATTTTTCTTTTAAGTAAATACAAATCTGTTCTAAAATATAAAGATTTTATTTTTAAAAGTCATATGTGTAGTGATTGTCAAATTTTATTCTACTTAAAGATTAGCTAAGGAAATTTTGAAAAATGTCCAGTTCACTCACCTCCCAAAGGTCTTGATTCAGTGAGTCTGGGAAAGAGTGCATGAATCCTCCTTCTTAACATGCTTGCAAAGTGATTCACGTTTTAAGACACAGTGGTGCAGAAGGCCACCAGGATTCCATCTCAGCTTTGGCTTCTCTCATAATCTGTAAAGAGATCAGCGGCTTTCCTCCCCCAACCCTGCCCCATGAAGATAGGAGAGTATTGCTGTATTTGTGTGAAATTCATGTTTTCAAATGAAATTTGGGAAAAGACGTCCAGCTTCCTGGATCCCACCCTGCTATGAAAATCAAAGGTGGCTCCCCCTAGAGGAGGTTAGGGTATTGTCAAAACAGGGCTGTTTCTGGATTGATTGCGGGTGGAAATATCAGTTATCTGTCCACAACTCCCCAAAGAATGGACTAAAGTCCATATTCTTAGTAACGCATGCAAGTCCTAGTATTCTCTGGCTCCTGCCTACGTTTCCACTCCTGTTTCCCATTCCGTTGTGCAAATTATACTCGATCCTAGTGAAAATACTTCCTAAAGTCCCAGTGCTGTTTCTTTCTTCTGCAACTGTGCAATGCCATTCTCTCAGCCTTAATTACGTTTTTCTTCTCATTGCCTATTTATGTTTCAAGATGCAGCAGCAACATAAACTTCCCAATAGATATTTTTTTCTGACGTCTCCAAGGAAAATGAAGGCAACTTTTCCAATATTTCCTGGTGGCCACTTCTGGTAGGACACATACTATTGTGGAACGACTGACTTTTCCACTCTCTGTTTACATTACAGAGCAAGACCCATGCTGAATTTACTGAATTTGTCGTTTTGAAATTGTAGTTCCTAGGCCGAATTTGCTAAATTCATCTTTGAAATTGTGGTTCTTGGCATGTTGCCTTGTCAGAGCCATAAATGCTTATGAGTGGATGAATAGAATGATAAATTCTTGACTCTACCCATTGCTCCTCAGAGGAAAGATGCCAAATAAATTCAACTAATAATAATGATGCCATGCAACACAACGCGTGGTATTACACTTAATTAAAACAAGGAAAAAAATCAAAGGTATATTCCCAGAAGAAATTTGATGCAACAGTAGCAACAGAACTGTATTTTGTAATTTGGAAGTATTCAGTAGGTACCCTGTGGATGTTGAAATAAGCCCTAATAAGGTTTAAAAACTCAGGACTAAAGAACAACTAGAAGCTAACATTGAGGATCCAACTGGTTATACATTTTCTCTTTAATTAAATTAGAAGCTTCTCAAGGGAAAATAGCATTATTGCAACCTGATGCCAAGACCTGCAGGTACTTTGCATTTTTCAAATAATGCAGTCATACCTAGAAGCTTGTAGAGAGCTTCGGTATCACTCATTTTACAGTAATGAAGCCTGAAGCTCAGCAAGTTAAAGTGTTACCTAAATTCACTCTTTATTGGGAGACAGAGCTGAGGCCTACACCTTGGTTGTCTGCACTTCTCACTGATTTCACCTCTCCCCTTCCTTTCCATCTCCCCACCTCTGCTGGACCTCGCAGGAGACACCAGGTGAGTTGACCAACTACTGTTATCATTGTTAAGAATGATGTTAGCTGTGTTTTTTGTTTTTGTAAATGCCCTTTGTCAGATTGAGCAAGTTTCCTTACATTGTTTTTGAGTATTTTCATTATGGAAAGGTGTTAGATTTTTTCCAAGTGACTTTGCTGCATCTCTCGAGATAATCTTATGGTTTTTGCTTTATTTTGTTTTTGACTATCTTCACTATGGAAAGGTGTCAGATTTTTTTCAAGTGCCTTTTCTGCATCTCTTGAGACAATCTTATGGTTTTTGCTTTTCTCTACTAATATTGTGTATTAATTCTGTTTTCTTTTTTCAGCTTGTAAATTTTTGTGGATACATAATAGGTGTAGCATTTATTGTATAATACTGATTGATTTGTATATGTTGAACCAACTTTGTACTTCTTGGACAAATTCTACTTGGTCATTCTGTATAATCTTTTTTATATGGTGTTAGATTTGGTTTCCTAGTATTAGTTAAGAATCTTAGGGACAATATTTACTGTGATTTCTTCTTTGACCCATCAATTAAGAGTGTATTAATTTTCACATATTTGTGCAATTATTTATTTCTAATATCATCCCATTGCAATTTGAGAAAATAATTTATATGATTTCAATTATTTCAAATATGTAGAGATTATTTTATGGCTTAACATATGGTCTATTATGATGGAAATTGTTCCATATGCACTTCAGAAAAATATACATTATGCTATTGTTGGTTGGAATGTTCTTTAGATGTCTGTTAGTTCTCATTGGTTTATATTGTTATTTAAGTTTTGTAGCTCCTTGTTGATTGTCTGTCTCATTGTTCTATTTATCATTGAAAGCAAAGATTTAAAATTGTCACCCATAATTGTTGAATCTTCTATTGCCCCCTTCAATTCTCTCAGTTTTTGCTTCAATTATTTTGGGGCTCTGTTAAGTATATACACACACATATATATGCACACATGCACACCTACACATATACACATATTTTTATAATCATTATATCTTCTTGATGGATTTAATTTTAAATAATACTTAATGTTCTTTTTTGCTTCTTGAAACAATTTTTGCTCCTCTCACTGATTTATTTCCGGTGACCTATTCTTGAGTTCACTGATCCTTTCTTCTGCTTGATCTTGTCTGCTGTTGAACCCCTCTGGTGTTTCAGTTTAATTATTGTGTTCTTTAGCTCCAATATTACTGTTCAGGGTAAATATTCTCTCTCTTTGTTGAGATTCTCACTTTATTCACACATTGTTTTCTTGACCTCAGCGGGCCATCTTCATGAGAGTTATTTTAATTCTAATAGGAAAATGATACAGCTTCATTTCATTAGGTTCAATTTCTTAAATTTTACTTTATTCCTTTGTTTGGAATCTTTGCCTGATTCATCATTTTCCTTGACTCTCTATGTTGGTTTCTGTGCATTAGGCAAAACAGGCACCTCTCCTGGTCTTCACGGACTGGCCTCCTACAGAAGATCCCCACTAATCAGCTCAGCTAGAGAGACTGGGGCCTCTGCCAATTCTTTTCTTCCCCAAGGTAAAGCAGGCAGCTGTAATTTTTGTCCACTTGCTTTGTGTTCAGCAGGGTGAAGAATCACTTGTGTCTAGTAGCCTAGGCTGCCATCTCTATTCTCCCTCAGGTTGCTAGACTGTCCCAGACTAATTAGAGATTCAAGACTGGCAAGATAAAAGCCAGTCCTTTGAGGAGTTCCCTCAGAAAATTTAGGGTTGTGCATATGCACAGCCACCCCTCCCTTCCCTGGGTAAAGATGGAAACTATGGTTCTCTTTCTGATTGTAAGGAGCTAATCTAAGAGCAGGGCCTCTGCTGAGGGCATGTTTTCAATCTCCCTACTGGCTTCTGATTTCATATTTCCTGGATGCAACAGGCTTTGAATTAATTTATGATTTCTTACAAAGCCAATTTGTTCATGAATTGTTGCTAAATTAGTAGCAATGATGAGAAAGGAGGAGCCAGGGCCTCCTACTCCTCTATCTTGCTGAATCACTCTTCTTGTGACAAGTTTTAATATAAAATTAATTTTGTCTGATATATTATTGCCACTCCAGGTCTCTTCTGGTTACTGTTTGCATGACATGTATTTTCCATAGTTTTACTTTTGAGATGGCAAGATGACCATTCGAATACTTTCCTTAATAAGATGAGATATAACAAAGATAAAGAAGAAAGAAACAAAAAAATGAACAAAGTCTCCAAGAAATTTGGGATTATGTTAAATGGCCAAACCTAAGAATAATTAGTGTTCATGAGGACAAAGATAAATCTAAAAGTTTGGAAAACATATTTGAAGGAATAATCAAGGAAAACTTCTCTGGCCTGGCTAGAGATCTAGACAGCCAAATACAAGAAGCTCAAAGAACACCTGGGAAATTCTTTGCAAAAAGATCATACCCAGGCACATAGTCCTCAGGCTATCTAAAGTCAAGACAAAGGAAAGAATCTTAAGAGCTGTGAGGCAAAAGCATCAGGTAACCTACAAAGAAAAACCTATCAGATTTCCAGCAGATTTCTCAGCAGAAACCTTACAAGCCAGAAGAGATTGGGGTCCTATCTTTAGCCTCCTCAATCAAAATAACTCCCAGCCAAGAATTTTGTATACAGCAAAACTAAGCTTCATAGATGAAGGAGAGATAAAGTCTTTTTTCAGACAAACAAATGCTGAGAGAATTTGCTATTACCAACCCAGCACAACAAGAAATGCTGAAAGGTGTTCTAAGTCTTGAAATAAAACCTTGAAAACACCAAAATAGAACCTCTTTAAAGGATAAATCTCTCAAGGCAGATACAACAATAATATAATGAAAAAAAAAGGTATTCAGGCAAGAACTAGCATGATGAATGGAATAGTACCTCACATCTCAATACTAACATTGAATGTAAATGACCTAAATGCTCCACTTAACAGATACAGAATAACAGAAAAAATAAAAATCCACCAATCAAGTATCTGCTGTCTTTAAGAGACTCACCTAACATGTAAGAACTCACATAAACTTAAGGTAAAGGGGTGGAAAATATATTCCATGCAAATGGAAACCAAAATCCAGCAGGAGAGGCTCTTCTTATACCAGACAAAACAGACTTTAGAACAGCTACAGTTTAAAAAAACAAAGAGGAACATTATATAATGATAAAAGGATAAGTAAGTCCGAGAGGAAAATATCCCAATCCTAAATATATATGTACCTAACATGGGAGTTCCCAAATTTATAAAACAATCATTACTATGCTTAAGAAATGAGATAGACAGCAACACAATAACAGTGGGGAACTTCAATACTGCACTGACAGGACTAGACAGATCATCAAGACAGAAAGTCAACAAAGAAACAATGGATTTAAACTATACCATAGAACAAATGAATTTAACAGATATTTACAGAACATTCTGCCAGCAACTGCATAATATACATTCTATTCATCAGCACATGGAACATTCTCCAAGATAGACCATATGACAAGTCAAAAAACAAGCCTCAATAAATTTTAAAAAATCAAAATTACATCAAGTACTCTCTCAGACTACAGTGGAATTAAATAACCTGCTCCTGAATAATCACTAGGTCAACAATGAAACAAAAAAAAATTAAAAAATTCTTTCAACTGAACTATAATAGTGACACAGCTTAACCAAACCTATGGGACACAGAAAAAGTGATGCTAAGAGGAAAGTTAATAGCATTAAATGCCTACATCAAAAAGCCTGAAAGAATACAGAAAATGTAAAGTCACATCTCACAAGGAACTAGAGAAACAAGTACAAACTAAACCCAAACCCAGCAGAAGAAAAGAAATAGCAAGTATCAGAGCAGGACTAAATAAAATTCAAACAAAAAAAACTATAAAAGATAAATGAAACAAAAAATTGCTACTTTGAAATGATAAACAAAATTGATTAGACCATTACCAAGATTAACCAAGAAAAGAAAAGAGAAGATCCAAAAATTAAGTTCAACCAGAAATGAAATGGGAAATATTACAACTGATACCACAGAAATACAAAAGATTATTTAAGGCTACTATGAACACCTTTACACGCATAAACTAGAAAACCTAGAGAAGATGGATAAATTATCAACAAAAAAAAGTCCAGGACCAGATGGCTTCACAGCTGAATTCTACCAGACATTCAAAGAAGAATTGGTACCAATCCTATTGACAGTATTCCACAAGATAGAGAAAGAAGGAATCCTCCCTAAATCATTATATGAAACCAGTACCACCCTAATACCAAAACTAGGCAAAGACATTTAAAAAAAAAGAAAACTAGATGCAAAAATCCTCAACAAAATATTACACTAGCTAACTGAATCCAAGAGCATATCAAAAAGATAATCCACCATGATCAAGTGGGTTTCATAACAGGAATGCAGGGATGTTTTAACATACACAAGTCAGTACATGTGATATATCACATAAACAGAATTAAAAACCAAAATCATATGGACAACTCAATAGATACAGAAAAAGCATTCGACAAAATCCAGCAACGCTTTATGATTAAAACCCTCAGCAAAATTGACATAGAAGGGACACACCTCAAGGAATTAAGAGCCATCTATGACAAACCCTACAGCCAACATTATACTGAATGGGGAAAAGTTGAAAGCATTCCCCCTGAGAACTGGAACAAGACAAGGATGCCCACTTTCACCACTTACATGCAGCATAATACTGGAAGTCCTAGTCAGAGTAATCAGACAAGAGAAAGAAATAAAAGGCATCCAAATTGGTAAAGAGGAAGACAAACTGTCACTATTCACTGATAATATGGCCATATACCTAGAAAACCCTAAAGGTTCATCCAACAAGCTCCTAGATCTGATAAATGAATTCAGTAAAATTTCAGGATACAAAATCAATGTACACAAATCAGTAGCACTGCTATATACCAACAATAACCAGCTGAGAATCAAATCAAGAACTCAATCCCTTTTATAACAGCTGCAATAAAGTAAAATACTTAGGAATATACCTAACAAAAAGTGACAGATCTCTATAAGGAAAACTACAATACACTGTGAAATAAATCGTAGACAATACAAACAAATGGAAACAAATCCAATGCTCATGGATGGGTAGAACAAATATTGTGAAATTGACCACAATACCAAAAGCAATCTACATATTCAATACAATTTCCATCAAAATCCCATCATCATTCTTCACAGAACTAGAAAAAATAATCCTAAAATTCATACAGAACAACAACAAGAAAAAAAGATGGTGCATAGTCAAAGCAAGACTAAGCAAAAAGAACAATTCTGGAGGCATCACACTACCTGACTTCAAACTACAAAGCTGTAGTTACCAAAACAGCATAGTACTTGTGTAAAAATAGGCATGTAGACCAATGGAACAGAATAAAGAATTCAGGAATAAAGCCAAATACTTACAGTCAACTGATTTTTGACAAAGCAAACAAAAACATAAGGCAGGGACAGAACCTGCTATACAACAAATGGTGCTGGGATAATTGGCAAGTCACATGTAGAAGAATGAAGCTGGATCCTCATCTCTTGCCTTATACAAAAATAAACTCAAGATGGATCAAAGACTTAAATCTAAGATCTGAAACTCTAAAAAATTCTGGAAGATAACATCATAAAAACTCTTTTAGACATTGGCTTAGGCAAAGAGTTCATGACCAAGAACCCAAAAGCAAATGCAACTAAAACAAAAATGAATAGATGGGACCTAATTAAACTAAAAAAAATCTGCACTGACAAAGAATTAACCAGCAGAGAAAACAGACAACCCATGGAATGGGAGAAAATGTCCGCAAACTATGCATTTGACGAAGGACAAATACCCTTAATCTACAAGGAAATCAAACAAATCAGCAAGAGAAAAAAAAACAAATAATTCCATCAAAAAGTTAACTAAAGACATGAATAGACAATTTTCATAAGAAGATATACAAATGACCAGCACACATGAAAAAATGCTCAACATCACTAATTATCAAGGAAACGCAAATCAAAACCACCTTACTCTTACAAGAATGGCCATAATTTCAAAATCAAAAAGTAACAGATATTGGCATGGATGTGATGAAAAGGGAACATTTTCACATGCTGGTGGGGATATAAAATAGTATTAATACAACCACTATGGAAAACAGTATGAAGATTCCTTAATAACCAAAAGTAGAGCTACCATTTGATCCAGCAATCCTACTACTGGGTATCTACCCTGGGAAAGGAAGTCATTATATGAAAAAGACACTTACATATGCATGTTTATAGCAGTACAATTTGCAATTGCAAAAATATGAAACCAGCCTAAATGCCCATCAATCAATGAGTGGATAAAGAAAATGTGGATAAAGAAAAATATATATGTATAATATATATAATATATATAAAAAATATATAATATATTTATAAATATATTTTATATATATTACTGTGCCATAAAAAGAAACAAAATAATGGCATTCACAGCAATCTGGATGGAATTGGAGACCATTATTCTAAGTGAAGTAAGTCAGGAATGGAAAGACCAAACATTGTATGTTCTCACTTATAAGTGGGAGCTAATCTATGAGGACACAAAGGCATAAGAATGATATAATGGACTTTGGAGACTCTGGGGGAAGGGTGGGAGGGGAGTGAGGGTTACAAGACTATACACTGGGTACAATGTAAACCACTTGGGTGATGGGTGGGCCAAAATCCCAAAAATCACCATTAAAGAACTTTTCCAGGCAATCAAACACCACCTTTTCCCCAAAAATTATTGAAATAAAAATTTTAAAAGTTAAAAAGACAAGACATAAAAAATAATCCACAAACACATAATATGTGCAGATATTTGAAAAGAGAAATAGTCTTAATTATGTCAAACTCATACAGGTGATAGGATCTAAGAATAAAGGAGGCAAGTTCAAGAAGAGACAATTTGCCAAAAATGAAATAAAAGCTACATGTCAGAATACACTAGCTACTTAATTAAAATTAAGAAAATACAAATCAGTGCTACCAAAGTGTGATCCACAGCCTGATATTGATACATTAACTGTTTGGTTATCAATCTACATAAATACAGAAATTGAGTGTAAATATTTACATATTTTGTAGCAATTTGGCATTGCCTCAGGATCCAAAGGTGTCATCAGGGAACTTGTCTTGTTAAACATGAAGATGAGCTCAGGTGATGTCAGACTCATGCAGTTGATGCACAGGTAGCTCGTGTAGGTATTGGTCATGTGCAGTAGGTCCCCACAGCAGTCCACAATGTATTTGAAATCAAATATAACATTAATGCTTTCCCATGGACAGCTTAAGACCCATTACATTTAAAACATACTTTTAGAAGATTTTCTTGTCAAATTATAAATTTAACAACAAAACAAATTCAATATTATCATTTTTTGTGGAAGAATGAGTGCTCCTACTGATAAAAGTGTAATTGATACAACCATTAAAAAGAGTGTCGAATAGCATTTATGTAGTCCTGAAATATCCAACTGTTGAGTAATTAATTCTACTACCAATTCTACAGAAACAATTGAGTTGCTGGGTTGGAATTGCACACAATGATAATCGTTGTCTGAAGAAGACAGTGGAAACCCATAACTAACTTAAATGCATAACAATAAAGAAATGTTAATTTATTTATATATTCACAGATTGAAATTTTATATAAATTTTACCATTATAAATTATGATTTATAAAGTGTTAAAAAGTAAACTTTGTAATTATAAAATAATATGCATTTATTCTAGAAAAACAGAAAAATATATAAAGAAATTAAAACTCTATAGCCTCAACACCCAGAGGTAAAAACAATATTTTGGTGGGTTTGGGGGAGGGAGTTTCCTTGTGTGTATATTTGTTACATTATTTTCCCCACACACACAAAATGGATTTCATACATATAGGACACTTTTTTACCCTGCTTTCCCACTCACTTTTATTTTGTGAGTATTTTCTTATCTGTATTAACCAATGGGTAGTGGCTACTGTTTAGTGGTTTAAAACGGTGCATGTCTGCTTCTCTCTAATCCATATCTCCATTTATGGTTAGCAGAAGATCGCTACTTCTTCTCGTCACTCAGCCATGCCATTTCTAATGTTGGTGGTCCCTTTGCTAAACCTGGAGTATTTCCCTTTAACATTTGAGCATTCTGGCGTGGAAATGACATGTGTCATTTCTGTTCATGACTCATAATCTGGCAGTCCCACAGCCCCACCCAATCACAAGGTGTCCAGGAAACATGAGCTTTCCAAATGCCCAGAAGGTGGGGAGCCAAAAACATTTGTCAAAGAGCAGCAGCAACTGCCACGTTAGTTCTACAAAGAACCATCACATTAAGGAAATAGTATTCTATCCCAACAAGGTACCCTAATTTATTCACCACCCTCATGGTTGGACATTTTTGATTTTCATTCTTTTTGGTATTATAAAATATACCTGCAACATTTTATATATTAATCTTCGATTATACCTCTGGTTATTCCCTTTGTATACATACCTTGAAAAAAAAAACTTCTAGATCAAAGCATATAAACACTGTAATATTTGGGGGGCGGAGCAAGATGGCTGAATAGGAACAGCTCCAGTCTCCAACTCCCAGCGTGAGCGACACAGAAGACCGGTGATTTCTGCATTTTCATCTGAGGTACTGGGGTCATCTCACTAGGGAGTGCTGGACAATCGGTGCTGGTCAGCTGCTGCAGCCCGACCAGCAAGAGCTGAAGCAGGGCGAAGCATCGTCTCACCTGGGAAGCGCAAGGGGAAAGGGAATCCCTTTTCCTAGCCAGGGAAACTGAGACACACAACACCTGGAAAATCGGGTAACTCCCACCCCAATACTGCGCTTTAAGCAAACGGGCACACCAGGAGAATATATCCCACACCTGGCCGGGAGGGTCCAACGCCCACAGAGCCTCCCTCATTGCTAACACAGCAGTCTGCAATCTAACCGCAAGGCAGCAGCGAGGCTGAGGGAGGGGCGCCCGCCATTGCTGATGCTTAAGTAGGTAAACAAAGCGGCTGGGAAGCTCGAACTGGTGGAGCTCACAGCAGCTCAAGGAAACCTGCCTGTCTCTGTAGAGTCCACCTCTGGGGACAGGGCACAGTTAAACAACAACAACAAAAAAGCAGCAGAACCTCTGCAGATGCAAACGACTCTGTCTGACAGCTTTGAAGAGAGCAGTGGATCTCCCAACTCGGAGGTTGAGATCTGAGAAGGGACAGACTGCCTGCTCAAGTGGGGCCCTGACCCCTGAGTAGCCTAACTGGGAGACATCCCCCACTAGGGGCAGTCTGACAACCACACCTCACAGGGTGGAGTACACCACTGAGAGGAAGCTTCTAAAGTAAGAATCAGACAGGTACACTCGCTGTTCAGCAATATTCTATCTTCTGCAACCTCTGCTGCTGATACCCAGGCAAACAGGGTCTGGAGTGGACCTCAAGCAATCTCCAACAGACCTACAGCTGAGGGTCCTGACTGTTAGAAGGAAAACTATCAAACAGGAAGGACACCTATAGCAAAACCCCATCAGTACATCACCATCATCAAAGACCAGAGACAGATAAAAACACAAAGATGGGGAAAAAGCAGAGCAGAAAAGCTGGAAATTCAAAAAATAAGAGCGCATCTCCCCCTGCAAAGGAGCACAGCTCATCGCCTGCAATGGATCAAAGCTGGTCAGAGAATGACTTTGACGAGATGAGAGAAGAAGGCTTCAGTCCATCAAACTTCTCAGAGCTAAAGGAGGAATTATGTACCCAGCGCAAAGAAACTAAAAATCTTGAAAAAAGAGTGGAAGAATTGACAGCTAGACGAATTAATGCAGAGAAGGTCATAAACAAAATGACAGAGGTGAAAACTATGACACGAGAAATACGTGACAAGTGCATAAGCTTCAGCAACCAACTCAATCAACTGGAAGAAAGAGTATCAGTGATTGAGGATCCAATGAATGAAATGAAGTGAGAAGAGAAACCAAAAGAAAAAAGAAGAAAAAGAAATGAACAAAGCCTGCAAGAAGTATGGGATTATGTAAAAAGACCATATCTACATCTGATTGGGGTGCCTGAAAGTGAGGGCACCAAGTTGGAAAACACTCTTCAGGATATCATCCAGGAGAACTTCCCCAACCTAGTAGGGCAGGCCAACATTCAAATTCAGGAAATACAGAGAATGCCACAAAGATACTCCTCCAGAAGAGCAACTCCAAGACACATAATTGCCAGATTCACCAAAGTTGAAATGAAGGAAAAAATCTTAAGGGCAGCCAGAGAGAAAGGTCGGGTTACCCACAAAGGGAAGCCCATCAGACTAACAGCAGATCTCTCAGCAGAAACTCTACAAGCCAGAAGAGAGTGGGGGGCAATATTCAACGTTCTTAAAGAAAAGAATTTTAAACCCAGAATTTCATATCCAGCCAAACTAAGTTTCATAAGTGAAGGAGAAATAAAATTCTTTACAGATAAGCAAATGCTTAGAGATTTTGTCACTACAAGGCCTGCCTTACAAGAGACCCTGAAGGAAGCCCTAAACATGGAAAGGAACAAAAAGTACCAGCCATTGCAAAAACATGCCAAAATGTAAAGATCATCGAGGCTAGGAAGAAACTGCATCAACTAACGAGCAAAATAACCAGTTAACATCATAATGGCAGGATCAAGTTCACACATAACAATATTAACCTTAAATGTAAATGGACTAAATGCTCCAATTAAAAGACACAGACTGGCAAAATGGTAAAGAGTCAAGACCCATCAGTCTGCTGTATTCAGGAGACCCATCTCACATGCAGAGACATACATAGGCTCAAAATAAAGGGATGGAGGAAGATCTACCAAGCAAATGGAGAACAAAAAAAAGCAGGGATTGCAATACTAGTCTCTGATAAAACAGACTTTAAACCATGAAAGATCAAAAGAGACAAAGAAGGCCATTACATAATGGTAAAGGGATCAATTCAACAGGAAGAGCTAACTATCCTAAATACATATGCACCCAATACAGGAGCATCCAAATTCATAAAGCAAGTCCTTAGAGACTTACAAAGAGACTTAGACTCCCATACAATAATAATGGGAGACTTCAACACTCCACTGTCAACATTAGACAGATCAACGAGACAGAAAGTTAACAAGGATATCCAGGAATTGAACTCATCTCTGCACCAAGCGGACCTAATAGACATCTATAGAACTCTCCACCCCAAATCAACAGAATATACATTCTTCTCAGCACCACATCACACTTATTCCAAAATTGACCACATAATTGGAAGTAAAGCACTCCTCAGCAAATGTAAAAGAACAGAAATTATAACAAACTGTCTCTCAGACCACAGTGCAATCAAACTAGAACTCAGGACTAAGAAACTCAATCAAAACCGCTCAACTACATGGAAACTGAACAACCTGCTCCCGAATGACTACTGGGTACGTAACGAAATGAAGGCAGAAATAAAGATGTTCTTTGAAACCAGTGAGAACAAAGATACAACATACCAGAATCGCTGGGACACATTTAAAGCAGTGTAGAGGGAAATTTATAGCACTAAATGCCCACAAGAGAAAGCAGGAAAGATCTAAAATTGACACTCTAACATCACAATTAAAAGAACTATAGTGGCAAGAGCAAACACATTCAAAAGCTAGCAGAAGGCAAGAAATAACTAAGATCAGAGCAGAACTGAAGGAGATAAGAGACACAAAAAACCCTCCAAAAAATCAATGAATCCAGGAGTTGGTTTTTTGAAAAGATCAACAAAATTGACAGACCGCTAGCAAGACTAATAAAGAAGAAAAGAGAGAGGAATCAAATAGATGCAATAAAAAATGATAAAGGGGATATCACCACCGACCCCACAGAAATACAAACTACCATCAGAGAACACTATAAACACCTCTACGCAAATCAACTAGAAAATCTAGAAGAAATGGATATTTTCCTGGATGCTTACACTCTTCCAAGACTAAACCAGGAAGAAGTTGAATCCCTGAATAGACCAATAGCAGGCTCTGAAATTGAGGCAATAATTAATAGCCTACCAACCAAAAAAAGTCCAGGACCAGATGGATTCACAGCTGAATTCTACCAGAGGTACAAGGAGGAGCTGGTACCATTCCTTCTGAAACTATTCCAATCAATAGAAAAAGAGGGAATCCTCCCTAACTCATTTTTTTTTTTTTTTTTTTTTTTTGTGAGACAGAGTCTCACTCTGTCACCCAGGCTGGAGTGCAGTGGCCGGATCTCAGCTCACTGCAAGCTCCGCCTCCCAGGTTTACGCCATTCTCCCACCTCAGCCTCCCAAGTAGCTGGGGCTACAGGCGCCCGCCACCTCGCCTGGCTAGTTTTTGTATTTTTTAGTAGAGACAGTGTTTCACCGTGTTCGCCAGGATGGTCTTAATCTCCTGACCTCGTGATCCACCCATCTCAGCCTCCCAAAGTGCTGGGATTACAGGCTTGAGCCAGGGCGCCCGGCCGGTCCCTAACTCATTTTATGAGGCCAAATCATCCTGATATCAAAGCCTGCCAGAGACACAACAAAAAAAGAGAATTTTAGACCAATATCCCTGATGAACATCGATGTAAAAATCCTCAATAAAATACTGGCAAACTGGATTCAGCAGCACATCAAAAAGTTTATCCACCATGATCAAGTGGGCTTCATCCCTGGGATGTAAGGCTGGTTCAACATTCGCAAATCAATAAACATTATCCAGCATATAAACAGAACCAAAGACAAGAACCACATGATTACCTCAATAGATGCAGAAAAGGCTTTTGACAAAATTCAACAGCCCTTCATGCTAAAAACGCTCAATAAATTTGGTATTGATGGAACGTACCTCAAAACAATAAGAGCTATTTATGACAAACCCACAGCTAATATCATACTGAATGGGCAAAAACTGGAAAAATTCCCTTTGAAAACTGGCACAAGACAGGGATGCCCTCTCTCACCACTCCTATTCAACATAGTGTTGGAAGTTCTGGCTAGGGCAATCAGGCAAGAGAAAGAAATAAAGAGTATTCAGTTAGGAAAAGAAGAAGTCAAATTGTCCCTGTTTGCAGATGACATGATTGTATATTTAGAAAACCCCTTTGTCTCAGCCCAAAATCTCCTTAAGCTGATAAGCAACTTCAGCATAGTCTCAGGATACAAAATTAATGTGCAAAAATCACAAGCATTCTTATACACCAGTAACAGACAAACAGAGAGCCAAATCATGAATGAACTTCCATTCACAATTGCTTCAAAGAGAATAAAATACCTAGGAATCCAACTTACAAGGGATGTAAAGGACCTCTTCAAGGAGAACTACAAACCACTGCTCAGTGAAATAAAAGAGGACACAAACAAATGGAAGAACATACCATGCTCATGGATAGGAAGAATCAATATCGTGAAAATGGCCATACTGCCCAAGGTTATTTATAGATTCAATGCCATCCCCATCAAGCTACCAATGAGTTTCTTCACAGAATTGGAAAAAACTGCTTTAAAGTTCATATGGAACCAAAAAGGAGCCCACATTGCCAAGACAATCCTAAGTCAAAAGGACAAAGCTGGAGGCATCACGCTACCTGACTTCAAACTATACTACAAGCCTACAGTAACCAAAACAGCATGGTACTGGTGCCAAAACAGAGATATAGACCAATGGAACAGAACAGAGTCCTCAGAAATAATACCACACATCTACAGCCATCTGATCTTTGACAAACCTGAGAGAAACAAGAAATGGGGAAAGGATTCCCTATTTAATAAATGGTGCTGGGAAAATTGGCTAGCCATAAGTAGAAAGCTGAAACTCGATCCTTTCCTTACTCCTTAGACGAAGATTAATTCAACATGGATTAGAGACTTAGATGTTAGACCTATTACCATAAAAACCCTAGAAGAAAACCTAGGTAGTACCATTCAGGACATAGGCATGGGCAAGGACTTCATGTCTAAAACACCAAAAGCAACGGCAGCAAAAGCCAAATTTGACAAATGGGATCTAATTAAACTAAAGAGCTTCTGCACAGCAAAAGAAACTACCATCAGAGTGAACAGGCAACCTACAGAATGGGAGAAAATTTTTGCAATCTACTCATCTGACAAAGGGCTAATATCCAGAATCTACAAAGAACTCAAAGAAATATACAAGAAAAAAACAAACAACCCCATCAAAAAGTGGGCAAGGGATATGAACAGACATTTCTCAAAAGAAGACATTCATACAGTCAACAGACACATGAAAAAATGCTCATCATCACACGCCATCAGAGAAATGCAAATCAAAACCACAATGAGATACCATCTCACACTAGTTAGAATGGCAATCATTAAAAAATCAGGAAACAACAGGTGCTGGAGAGGATGTGGAGAAATAGGAACACTTTTACACTGTTGGTGGGATTGTAAACTAGTTCAACCATTATGGAAAACAGTATGGCAATTCCTCAAGGACCTAGAACTAGATGTACCATATGACCCAGCCATCCCACTACTGGGTATATACCCAAAGGATTATAAATCATGCTGCTATAAAGACACATGCACATGTATGTTTATTGCGGCACTATTCACAATAGCAAAGACTTGGAATCAACCCAAATGTCCATCTGTGACAGAATGGATTAAGAAAATGTGGCACATATACACCATGGAATACTATGCAGCCATAAAAAAGGATGAGTTTGCGTCCTTTGTAGGGACATGGATGCAGCTGGAAACCATCATTCTTAGCAAACTATCACAAGAACAGGAAACCAAACACCACATGTTCTCACTCATAGGTGGGAACTGAACAATGAGATCACTTGGACTCGGGAAGGGGAACATCACACACTGGGGCCTATCATGGGGAGGGGGGAGGGGGAAGGGATTGCATTGGGAGTTATACATGATATGAATGATGAATTGATGGGTGCTGACGAGTTGATGGGTGCAGCACACCAACATGGCACAAGTATACATATGTAACAAACCTGCACGTTATGCACATGTACCCTAGAACTTAAAGTATAATAAAAAAATTAATAAATATTAATATTAAATATTTAATAAATGTTATGACAAGCACAAATAAATGTTATGACAAGCAGTAATGTGTATATTCCAATCAAATGCCAACTTCATGCCCTCTGTGTATTGTCATTTAGAAGTCTGTGTCATTTTTATATCAGACATAGCATTCCATTTTTCTTTTAATTACTATAACTCTTAACAATATATTAAAATGCCATTAAATGATTAGAAAAGACTGGGTGAAATGTCAGCCACAAAAAATAAGACCATGAATGGAGAAAAATTATCTAAACACTACATACTAGTTTAATGGTTGCAATTACTGATAATTTTTATCTTATCTATGTTTTTGCATTTGCTAATTTTACTCCAGTTATCAGAATAGTAATGCTTACTAATTTTATGATAAAGTGGCATTTCAGATCACTGAGGGACAGAAGAATTATTCAATAAATGGTACGGGAAAATTGAGTAGGAAAAAATTTCTACCTACACTATGTACATTAATAAATTCTGGAATAACATCTATCTGTAAATAAGCAAACAAAATGAAACAAGTCTCAATGTAATTATGTTCTAATAAAAATAGAATTAAAACTGGTAGGAAAGAATTTGTTAAGCCATGTAAAATCACAGAAAATATTTTTTCCCATAAACTTTTAAACAACTGAACAGTAGGAGTCAACAAAGTTTAAAGAAAAGTAGCAGAATAGTAAAATGTGTATTACCAACATATGTCAATATATGGAGTTACTATCCAGAATATATAAAGAATCTCTACAAATAATACAAAAATGGTCAAAGTAAATCCTGCTACAATTAGGGCAATGTAAATTAAAACTATTAACTATCTCTGTTGTATCCTTCATACTCGTAACATTTCATTTAAAGACAATAAATAATGTTGGTTGGAAGAAGTGATAGTTGACAAAGTCTTTTTGGATGAAAATTTATCAACATCTATTGAAATTTAATATTGTACATAGGCTTTGCCTCATCATTTTACTTCTAGATGTGTCTATTACATTTGCACAAAGAATATACAAGAATATTTGTTGCAATTTGTAATAATGAAAGACTGGAATCAGCCTAATGTCCATACATATGACAATATAAAAATAAATCAGGATAGTCCGTGCTGTGAACTATTAGTTACTAATTAAAATTAATGAGTTATTGTTATATAGAAAGCCATGGAAAACTACCTAAGACATATCACTAAGGAAAAAAAAAGAATGTTGCAAAATAGTCCATTTGGTATGGACTTATTTTCAATATAGCAGAGTGCAGAGGTTAAGAGAGTGTGCTCTGGATCCACACTGCCTGGTATTCTGTGCTCAGTGCACCTCTCACCACCTTGAGCAGGTCATTTATTTTTCCTGGCCTTAACTTTCTCATTGGTAAGAGTGGCGTAATAACAGCTCCTATCGCATTATCAAATGAGCTAACCATGTTGAGTGCTTAGAAAAATCCCAGGAATATTACAAGTGTTAGCTATCAATTTAATTAAAAATAAAGCATTGTGAACCAAGATAAGATGATTCACTTACATATAAAATACATGTTTTCATAAATACAAAGAAGAAAGTATGGGAAATTTTCATAAACTGTGAGATTTGGTACTCTCTGAGCAAGAAAGTGGGATGAGAAAGCTGGGGAAGTTGATTCTGACTTTG
Organism: Piliocolobus tephrosceles; assembly: GCF_002776525.5. NCBI lineage: Eukaryota > Metazoa > Chordata > Mammalia > Primates > Cercopithecidae > Piliocolobus > Piliocolobus tephrosceles. Next base: position 39,969,210 of record NC_045453.1, read on the forward strand.
AATTGTTAGAAGTGCTGCCAATGAGGCTCTTTCTATACATTATTTGTACAAATAAAAATGCAATTGATGGTTTAATCAAAAAATTTAAAGAATTGATGTTTACATATATAGTTATTACTTCTCTGAAATAATTTTATAACTATGCATATGTCATGGATTTACTTTTACTTTATTTCATGATCTACTGAGACTGATTGATTTCTATACTTATATAGCTCCTTAAAGATCAATTTCTTTCCACACATTCAACTTTCAATTAACTTTTATTGAACTACTGCTATGTTCCAGACCCACAAGTAGGTAATGGCATTTAAAATGTTAATATAATCAAGTCAGCTTCATAGTAAAGGAAACAGACATAAATAAGCTACTGCTGGGCAGTGTTACTAAGTGTATGAGAAGATATGTACAAAAGGGGACTTGAAGAATTCCGAGAGGTTAATTCTGCCAAGGAGACAATACTCCAAGAAAGCAGGGTTCCTGGAGCTCTTGATCCCCATCCCACCCCTAGCACCAGACACTCTGTAAATGAAGAGACTGGGGAGGAAGTAGAGTCCTGCAGAAGAAGGAAAGTGCCATGCAGGCAGGAACAAGTTGAGCACAGGATGACAGAGATGGATTGACGCCTCGACACATGGACCAGTGGACACACCCTTGCATTTCCAGTGTTCAAGGAGTAGAGATATAGCCCTATCCATACCATTGACATGAATGCATAAATGAAATTTGCTCCAGTCCTTCCAAAAATTGTATAATGAAAGTAAATTCCTGGTACTCCTTTCAATGTCAAATGACATTTGTAAATCAGGTTATTCTTAAATTGTTTGTCTGCATGCTTAACAAAAATTAAACATCTGAGCCAAGAGAAAGTCTTTGAGGTCAGATACAGGCTTTTTTCATCTAACTGGCTTTCACATGACTCTTGGTATCTTCTGATGAGACTACCTTCGTTTGACCCAGCAATGAGATGGTGGCAGCTATGGTGGCAGCTATTGTCTAAAATGGAAATGGCATCCCCAGCCTACAGCTTCTTTAGGAAGCGCTATGTGAAAAAAAATAACATGCACATGATTTTCTTTCTGTAGCTAAAGAGAGGCTAATAGTTAAGAAGAACACGGTTTTAAGAAAACACATTTGGTTTGCTTGGTTTGTATCTTTTCTAGATGTCAATTAAAATTACTTATCAGTCACTTAAGTTTTTCCCTTTCTAAGATAAAAGTACAATGATTGAGTGTCAAATGAGGCTAAATCCTCTGCATTTAGCCTCTGCAGCAGCATATGAAGCTACAAATATCCTGCATTATAATTGCACCAATACAGACAGTTTCATGTCAGTTAAGGCTCAGTAATAGCCATTAGACTGGTTAAACTGTAATTTCAAATTATAATAAAACAGTATTTTGACTTTGTAAAACACAGGTCTTCTGACTTTCATTACTAAAATGCTGATTTGATCAAAAGTAAAACAGTCTTTAATTATAACTGAATTTTGTACTTTTAATTTATGGAATAGCCATCTATAGTTCCAGTTTTCAAAATAAAATGAAACATAAGACAACTTCAGAGTTGTGAAGATTTGAGAAATGACACACAACTTTTATCTTCAGAATTAAAATTAATAGCATGTTTAGTTTTAATATTTAAATGTTATAAATCAAGTTAATATGGAAATAATGTTAAGACAATTGAACTGATAATAACAAAATACATAACTTCTTAACATGTTTTTACATGTGTTAAGTACTTGAATGAGTAGCAACTCAAGTAAAATTGACTATGACTTTACTTGGTTACTATAGGTCTAAATGTATTTCTTTCTTTAAAAAGAAATGGGATTTTTGTTATTTCCTCTTAGGTAAAGTCATTTAATAGTCAAAATGTATGAAACACTTTAGCATCAATTAAGTAATTTAAAATGATAACCCATTTATTTTCTTAAAAGGCAAAACGGCTTATAAAGTAGAAACTCATTTATTTAAGCACAAACACGTTTCTCACAAAAATACATGCCCGTTCCCAGGTCGAGGTATTTCCTTTGAAACTCCCCAACTGCTGATTTTCAATCAATCATTCTATTTAAATAAATTTGTCAACTGAAGTGAAAACAGCTACCAATGCCTTTATATGGCATCCCTTGTTTGGATAATAATGAACATATTACATACACCTTGGAAAAGTGCTTTTTAATTAAAAAAGAAAAAGAAAGTAGAATCCCACACATTCAGAAGGCACAGAGTGTCTCTTGAAATATTGAGACTTGGAAACGTTTCCCAAATTTCACTTTCACTAACTTAGGAGGGGAAAAAAAGAAGTGCACCGCTCTTTACAAAGTCTGGCCGTCCCAAGGAAGACCTCACCCAGAGAGACTGGACGCATATGGACGCCATTTGTAACCAGTGGAGAAACGCGCAGGTCAGCCTAACCTTTGGTGTCTGCCTATCCATCTGTTTTCACATTAGTTGCAAATTATAGAATCCTCCAGACCCACATGACCATAAATCAGTACTATGAGCATGTACGCTTTTCCCATCTGTCATAAAACAATGAATTAAATTCATGCCTGTCAAAATAGGCTGCAGCAAAATGGCCTTCTTCTGCAGCCGAAGGAATACAAAGCTTCACCTCATCGCTATAATTTATGGTCTCTGTGGGGCTTTGGGGTGATTAGGACTTGGCCCACCAACACGCAGAAAAACAGTAGGAACTCCAATAACTCCAAATGGAAATCTTGGGTCAAATTTATCAAACAAATCAGAGAGAAATCTATTTCTGTTTGGAAAAGGAGGAGATATATTGCATGTTTAGTGTTCGTGCACAGCTTTGGAACTTTTGGCTATTCGGTATTTGTGAGTTTTGGAATTTCTCGCTTAAATAGTATCACCAAAGGACATGTAATGTATTAGACATGAGCCGTTTTTAGCCAAATAAAATATACAATGGTAGGCAAAGAGGTTTTTCAATGTTAACATCAACATATTTGTGCAAATGATGTAACTGAAAATTTTCTAGGTAGACCTAAAAAAAAGCATAGCTTTAGTACTGGAAAAATACACTTGGAGAAAAGGAAATATGTTAGCAATAGGAACCAAAAAGGTAATAAAAAGGAGGGGGCAGCCAAAGCGATAAGGTGTATAGACTCTAACTAGTCCATGCCAAGGGGTTTATATCAGTCCCACCACACAGTTAATGTTTCTTTAAAACTTCCCTGCCATAAAACTGCCTTAAAGTCAAATACAGCTTGGCATGTGAAAGCAAAGAGACAGGGAAAAAAACAGAGAACAGAGCAAGGCAGGCAAAAATACTGATGTTTGCTATACAAAAATTATTGGTCACAGTAAGATCTGATGAAAAATAAATGGAGATAATTTGGTTGTCGGGGAGGGGAAAGGGGTTGAAACTCATCTGGAGATTTTGGCACTTGTCCCTCCTTGTAATCCACAGTGTGCTTGAACTGGTGTTTATCACGGAGGCCTGCAGGCATTCATTCAATCAGAAAGTCGTATTTCACCAAACACCCTTGCTGTATTAGAAATGTTCGGCAGGGTTAGAGCCAGTGAAATGAGAAGATGATGTGGCAACACTGTATGTCATAGATCTGGTTAATATCTAGCCGTGAATTATTGCATCTTTAAGCGAAATTCCCTGGGTGTTCAATATCACTTCCAGGGGACTAGAACCCACATCCAACAGCATTCAGGTAGTCTGCAAAATATTTTTGCTGCCAGGAGTAATGACGTTCAGCTTTCATTTCTGATACTCGGGCTGTGTCATCCCATGGGTTCCTAGCAACGTGAACTGTGCAAGAATGGGGTATGTCTGCAGCACCCAGCACTCAGCAGTACTTGACAATGAAATACCTGTGCTCTCATGCACTCCCCCTGCATATTGGGGAGCTACAGAAGAATATTGTGCTGAACGCTGGCAGCAAGGTGCAGCAGAGGGATCATGAGTTTTGGAAGCTGTGATTTACTTAACATAAAAAGATCAGCAAAGTTAAAAATACTCATTTGATGTAGATATTGTTAACAGTAAACTCAATGTGCTTGACAGAATTGCAAGATGGTAGGTTCCCAATAAATAAAAATCTTCTTTTATGTTATCTTTCTTTTCTTTTCTTTTCTTTTCTTTTTTTTTTTTTTTTTTTTTTTTTTTGGA